>NC_079219.1:56201737-56239237 GCF_029633865.1 Lampris incognitus
TGTCTGTAGGGATTCCTGACCAAGCCGGAGGTAACACGGGGATTCGAACCAGCGACCCCCGTGTTGGCATGTTGGTAGGCAACGGAATAGACCGCTACGCTACCCAGACGATCATCGTTAAATTTATCCAAATAGCTTTCTTACATTATCCAAGTCAATATTTAGGGCGTCTGGGTAGCCTGGCGGTCTATTCTGTTGCCTACCAACACGGGGATCGCCGGTTCGAATCCCCGTGTTACCTCCGGCTTGGTCGGGCGTCCCTGCGGGTGGGGAGCCGGTTGTTGGTATGTGTCCTGGTCGCTACACAAGCGCCTCCTCTGGTCAGTCGGGGCACCTGTTCAGGGGGGAGAAGTGGGGAGGAAGAGCGTGATCCTCCCACACGCTACGTCCCCCTGGTGAAACTCCTCACCATCAGGTGAAAAGAAGCGGCTGGCGACTCCACATGTATGGGAGGAGGCATGTGGCGGTCGGCAGCCCTCCCCCGGATCGGCAGATGGGGGGTAGAGCAGCGACCGGGGACGGCTCGGAAGAGTGGGGGTAATTAGTCGGACACAACTGGGGAGAAAAGGGGAGGGGGGGGGGCTCTAGGGAGCCCAACATGGAACAATATTCATATCGTGAGGGACAATATCACTTTGACAAAAGATGAAAAAAGACGACCCCCCCGGGATAGAAAATGCGAGTCGCCCCCGCCGTTCGACCCGGTTTGCAAAGCCGTGACGCGGAATTTCAAACCACCGATGACGTCGCGAGAGGTTCTCTGTACGGTCTGTGAAAGCAGTGTGTGTCTTCTCTCACCAGCTTCTGCCTGAAGGGCGAGGGTCTGGACGGCGCCTGCCCCGCCGTGATCGACTACACGCCCTACCTGAAGTTCACTCACAAGTACGCAAGGCCCGCTCGGGCCCCCGTCACATATTCCATCATCTCCGGCACGCCGCTCCCGTGCCCCTTGTACTGGCCGGCACGGGGTTGGTTGTGCGCTTTTTTTTGGGGGGGGGGGGGTCGCTTGATCTCACCGCTTTACCCTCTTGCCCCGTGTAGCGCAGACAGCATTAGCAGCGACGAGGAGGAGATGAGGACCCTGGGGAGCAGCGGCAGCGAGAGCGGCACTCCCGAGAAGATGGCCACCGCCGCCGCCATCTTCACCGAGCAGAGCAGCTTGGTTAGCAAATGCAAACGCCTCGAGCAGAAGTACCGCATGGCGCTGGAGCAGAAGGTAGCACCCGCACCTGTGTGTGTGTGTGTGTGTGTGGAATTGGCATAAATGGCTTAATACAGTGAGGGAAATGATCATTGATGTCTGCAGGAGATTTTCTTTCGGTGATATTTGAAATAAAGGATCGAGGGCCGGTCAAATACCAGGATGTTCTGAGAGGAGCCGAGTTATCTTACACGCACAAAAAAATACAGCTCGGGGCGTCCGGGTGGCGTGGCGGTCTATTCCGTTGCCCTACCAACACGGGGATCGGCGGTTTGAATCCGGCTTGGTCGGGCGTCCCTACAGACACAATTGGCCGGGGAAGCCGGATGCGGGTATGTGTCCTGGTCGCCGCACTAGCGCCTCCTCTGGTTTGTCGGGACGCCTGTTCGGGGGGGTGGGGCTGGGGAGAATATGGTGATCCTCCCACGTGCTACCTCTCCCTGGTGAAACTCCTCATTGTCAGGTGAATAGAAGCGGCTGGCGACTCCACATGTATGGGAGGAGGCACGTGGTAGTCTGCAGCCCTCCCCGGATCAGCAGAGGGGGGTGGAGCCGCGACCGGGACGGCTCGGAAGAGTGGGGTAATTGGCTGGATGCAATTGGGAGGAAAAGGGGGGGGGGGGGTCCAAAAAAAAGAAAACAACTCATTTATGTGTGTGTGTGTGTGTGTGTGTCTCAGAGTTACCTAGAGGAGCTGGTTCGTCTGAGAGAGGCCCAGCTGTCGAAGGCCGAGTCCCATAACACAGTCCTGCATCAGAGGCTGGCCGACATACACCTTTCTCACACGGTGGAGAAAGAACAGCTGGAGTACATCATCCTTGAGCTACAGGACCAGCTGTATGTCTTTATTTCCTCCTCTGCTCTGTTCTCTCTCTGTGAGTCTGTGTGCGCATGCACGGTTGTCGCTGCGGGGCGGTCCGGAGTTGGCTAGAGGGGGCGCTGCAGCAGATCCAGCCGCGAGTCTGACATTCAGGACACAGCGAGAAGCCCTGGAGATGCAGGTGGTTTTTGCTCTCTGCGTACCGATGACTCAGCACGCCGGCTGTGGCTGGACGGGGAAGAAATGGGCATTAAATCAGAGCGTCCACGCTGCATCACGTGATTAATGTTGTAGTCGGTAGGAGAGCTCAAGCCTCCACGATCAATATTTTAATTTGGGCTTTTAGATGTGATGCGGGTTCTTTTTCCCCCCGTGTCTTTACCACAATACCTTCAGCCCCCCCCCCCCCCCGTCCATCCATTATCCAAGCTTCTTATCCCAGTTAGGGTCACGGGGATGCTGGAGCCTATCCCAGCAGTCATTGGGCGGCAGGCGGGGAGACACCCTGGACAGGCCGCCAGGCCATCATAGGGTGACACACATTCACACCTAGGGACAATTTAGTACAATAAATAATTTTAAATAAAATAATAAAATAATAAAATAAAATAAATAAATAATAAACTAGAAATAATTTTTTTCATTAATTTTTCATTTCATTCATTTTCATTTTCATTCATTAATTTTATCAATTTTAATTCACTTTCATTAAAAAAAATTTCTGTTTATGTTTTTTTTCTTTTTTCTAAATATTTCTATTGAATTTTTACCAAAAATGAGCAGTGTTGGGCACGTATATTCCACCATGCTACACATCGGTGTACAGAACAAGCAGAAAAACAAACAAAAGCCTGTGGCAGTGACAGTGGTAACAGTGTTCTAGTGAAACAGCTCTTCCCTCCCACCCCCATGTCCCCACCGCCCGTACCCCCACCCCCTGAGTATCTGGACTAATTCTAAGGCACAACGTCTAGGAGTAAAGAAATAAATAATATAGCTATTTCCATGGAGTCAGGTATTGTTTTTTATGTCGGGCCGTGATAAAATTTTTGTGAGGGCGCAGCCAGTACATATGGATCAAGGTGGCATCACTGGTTTTGCATTTGTCACAAGTGGGGGTGATATCAGGGTAGATGCTAGATCATTTAGCCTTGGGCATGTGGGCCCTATGGACCACCTTAAATTGCACTAGGCAGTGTCTTGCACAGAATGAAGATTTGTGTATTGATGTGAGGAGGGAATCCCATTGGTCATCAGCTATAGTATCGTGTTCCCAAGCCGTTGTAACCCTGTCCAGAGGTGGACATGTCAGCATGGAGATGTTTCTATGCTGACGATGCACTCCTACATAGTGGGTCGAATGAAAGAAACGTCAGCCGGGAACACCTTTGGTTTTAAGCTACTACTCGGTCAATTATGTGGATTTTTAGCCACAGCACAGACGAGGAAGATGTAGTGTGACATGGAGAGTCACCGACAGTGAGTGAGAGACGTGGAGGGTGAGACCAGGAGTCAGGAGAACGCAGACACAGTGACGTTATGCAGGGGAGCAACGGAAGACACGGTGGCAGAAACCGGATCGAGAGGCCGAGGCAGAAAATACACAGCCGAGAAAGTGATGACAGGCCGGAAACGTGCTCGAGAAAGTTTTAGATCTGAAGCTTTTTAAATTTAAGGTAGTTTAATTACAGTTTCTCTCGCTCTCTCTTTCTCTCTCTCTCTCTCGAACCACTTGACTTGAACCACCGTTTAAAGTGTTAAGCATCTTTTACTATTACTCATTTTATTTGAGCATTACTTGTTTTCTGTGATTAACTTTCTCTGTGCATCCATCCACAAGAGTCACTTGTGTTAATATCGCAAAATAGATGTCATGGTTACAGTTTTATGTAAAATTGAGTTGTTTAAAATTCAAAAAATGTCTTTCTCTCCCTCTCTAATCCAAGTGTTAGCATGACTGTAGCTGGGTACAGTATTGCTAAAGCACATTGTATTAGATAATCCAAAGTCATAGTAAGATTAACAGTGTTTTATATATATGAGAGCAGTACAACGACATAGAATGATACAATAACGTTGATAAAAAAGATATGAGAGAGGGGAAAACCAGGCTGAGATAGAAAATGTATAATGACCTACTTTTCACTCTCACAGATGATAACACCGTTTCTGAATTAGCCGTGCAACTTCGGCATGTTTATTTCGCTCGGTGCATAATGTGCACATAATCCGACTGACTCTCGTCTACCTTCCCGCTCCCATGGCTGCTCTGTTTACTATCCCATAACTCCCTATGTCCTTAAAGGTGTATTCCCCCTAATACCGAACATCACAGAAAAGTACTGTACAACTCTCTCTGTCAATTCAGTTTCAAAGAGGCTTTACTGGCATAACTGTTTTGATGTGCAATATTGCCAAAGCCCACTGTGCAAGAACATTTAAAATCACAGTAAATCGACAGTATTATTTGTACGTAAGAGCAATCTATAACTCTAATTCAGTGTTTCTCAACCCAGTCCTCAAGGACCCCCTATCCTGCATATTTTCTTTGCAACCCTGAATAGGTTACCTGTTTGTAGTTATTCGACCAATCAGCAATGAATTTTGTCAAACATTGCACACCTTGCATAATGAAGTGCTGCGAGATGATTGGTCGAGTAAGTACAAGCAGGGCTACCTATGCAGGGTTACAATGAAAATCTGCAGGATAGGGGGTCCTTGAGGACTGGGTTGAGAAACACTGCTCTAATTGCTCTCTCTCTCTCTCTCTCTCTCTCTCTCTCTCTCTCTCTCTCTCTCGTCAGGACGGTGCTCAAGAATAATGACATCCGGTCCAGACAGGAGCTGAGTGCCCACCTGACCAATCAGTGGCCATCCCCCAGTGCCTTGGACGACAACGCTGTTGCTTTGGACACGCTGCTGTACAGGAAGAGGACCGGACAATGGGAGGAGTATGTGGACGGGCTTTCAGTCCTCCGACTTCCAGGTTGACTTGCACTAAGCATCGACTTCACAGGCTCTCTCTCTCTCTCTCTCTCTCTCCCCCCACAGGAAGAGCTTCCAAAGTCTCGAGCAGCTGTCTGCAGACATGAGCCTCTCCCAGACTTCTCTAGAGCCTTCCAACACGCTCAGCCTAGAGAACAGACCAGGCGGCGGACACTGGCCACGCCACGGTACGCGGTGTCCGTAGACATGCACGTTCTTCACAGGAAGAACGCCTCACCTGACGCAAGTGTTTAAAAGCCAGCTTGTGGCGTCCCGGTGGCGCGGCGGTCTATTCCGTTGACCACCAATACAGGGATCGCTGGTTCGAATCCCTGTGTTACCTCCGGCTTGGTCGCGCGTCCTTAAAGACACAATTGGCCGTGTCTGCGGGTGGGAAGCCGGATGTGGGTATTTGTCCTCCTCTGGTCGGTCGGGGCGCCTGTTCGGGGGAACTGGAGGGAATGGCGTGATCCTCCCACGCGCTACGTCCCCCCCCCTGGTGAAACTCCTCACCGTCAGGTGAAAAGAAGCGGCTGGCGACTCCACATGTATGAGAGGAGGCATGTGGTAGTCTGCAGCCCTCCCCGGATCGGCAGAGGGGGTGGAGCAGCGACCGGGACGGCTCGGAATAGTGGGGTAATTGGCCAGATACAATTGGGGATACAATTGTTATTTTGGCCATTTACAATCATCTGATCAATGCTACCACAATGTCGCCAACGTCTCATCCTCGTTACGCTTTGATTTTGGACCCCGTCGCTGATAAAAAGTATAAACACGCGAGCGATAACGGAACGTGCCGCTGAAATCTAGTCATCTCCTCGGAATACACGGAGGGATAAAAGCCGGACATAAATCATCACCTCGCTGGTGTATAACTGAGGGTCAGACTTCAGTTGAAATTCAGTCCACACCATTACAGTGGTCTGTAAGCTGCAGTAGCCTGTCTGCCCAGTCTGCAGCCGCCAGGCATGGGCACATCGGCACAGACCGGCTTGGTCTAGTCAGAAAGGCACGAACCGAGGAAGCCTCTCGGATGAGAGGCGAAACGTCTTCCCGGATATATACCAAGCCCGGTTGCACTCGATTCGACTCCTTTGGACGACCACGACCTGGGCGAAGGAGAACATTCACAGACATGGGCACATTGTGAGGTTGTAGACTGAATTTTCAACCAAAGTCTGATCCTCAGGTATACACCGATGGTGGGATTATTGGAATAAGAACATCCTTTGGTGTTGCCATGACAGCCGAGCCGACGGTGGTTCCCCGCTCCAAAGTCACCGCGACCGACCACCGGATATTATTACCGCTGGCGGCCGTGATCACGAATCGCTAAACTGCCTTCGCACCATGTCGTCTAGGTAAAGAGGAGACTCCGTCTCTCAGGGGTCTGTGCGGCTCCCTGACCTCGGTAGCCAGCTACAAGTCCTTGGCGAGCCTGAAGTCCAGCGAGTGTTTGGTCAGTCCCACCACAGAGATGAGCAGCCCGGGCCTCACGCCTTCCTAGGAGACGGACGCCTGTCTGACGGACAAACACTAGACCCAGACAATCCGGCAAGGGCCTGCGAGGAGACGACGCCGAGCCGATGTAGAAGCTTGTGAGTTTTGATTCTGTGATGCAAATCTCAGAGCTTTTTGAGACGTGAACGGCCGGGAGTCCGAAAGCAAGAGGTGTGAATCCAGAATCTGGAGTATAGCGTGTTGGGTTTTTTTGTTTTCTTTCCTGTGTTATGTTGATTACGACCAGCTCCAACAGCTCCGTCTGTCTTAATGAGCCGTTATTCCCTCTGCACGCTGCGCAACATCTGGATCAGTCCCAAGGGCCAAGACCACAGCTGCAGATACCGTACCTCACAGATAGACATTTCATATGGTTTGGTAGTCTGTTGGCGTTTTCACCCTGGGGGGGGGGGGGGTGTCTCATTCCGTTTCCTTTCCTTTTATCAGCTCCGACAGGCTTAAACTGAAAATGGATTTTTTTGGGGTCGTCGTTCCACTTGAACCCAACTCGGCAAGACAACACCGAGCCAGCGGGTCTTTTAGAGGGCCGAGGTCTTCGGAGAGAAAAGCATCGGGATTGTTGAGGCGTGCTGTAATCCTGCGTGGCGACTGTGCCTCGATGAACGGGTCCTTTCAATATCTGCTGTGTGCTTCACCCCCCCCCCCACACCCCCCCCCCGCAGGTCCGTGGCCACTCCGTCTCCTCCAAGTCGTTCCTTTCATCCGCACTCGTCGCTCCACGACACTGAATGTACCCACGCGTCTGTCCAGTGTTACTCGTCCGTATTATTTGTATGCATTCTGCTGTGTTAGGTTTCTGTTCTCTCAGGCATTTGAAAATCCACTCCTCGTTTTTCCGAGTGGCGTGTTCTCCTCCTCCTCCTCCCCCCCCCCCCATTCCTAAATGTGCAGTATACACCGTTTTGAAAGGTTTTCTTAAAGAACGCAGAGCTTTAGATAAGAGTTGACTCCCTCATACTGTATGTCCTGTTTCACGAGACTTAAGTCGGTGAATGATTATGTACCTCAGCACTGAACTCATGACCTTACTTTTTGCCTCCATCTTATTTCCGCAGTCCTTTGACACATAGAGCAGATGCTTTGTTGGACGTTTCTTTTTATCTGTCATTTTGAATAAACTCCCAACGGATGTACTTGGCAAAAATAATCGTCCTCCGTTACTCCCACTTCTGAGCCTCTGGTTCAGATGCAGAATGGTAAGGCACCTTGTAGAACCTGATAATGTAATAAATCCCCGATAATGTAGTAAAAATCTGCTCTTGAGTCCACTGAAAATGCAATAAAACCTGATAATGTAATACGCCCATTTCACGCCGCGGCCATCTTGGATTTTTTAAAAAACCAAGTGGTGGGAACTTAGCCACGCCCCCTTCTTACTCAATCGGAAATCAATGCAGCCGGGGCCAGCAGCAGCAAACATGGTTTGGACAACCAACCTCGAGCACCTACCGTCATTTACCACAATATGAAAACTAAGCTGGATCTTTTCTTCTTCCAGTACTTTCTGCCTCTCCTGTGCCAGTGAGGAGAGACACACACACAGGGCTGTATTCAAAGAAGCTGTTTAACCACAATAAAATAAAAAATAAGACACATTTCATTTTTATACTGTACATTCAATATTTATACATTAGATTGTCCCATCTACCATATTTTCATTCTTTGTCCTTTAACTTTAACAAAGCTGTTGGCTCATTTTAAACTAAAATATGTTCTGTCAACTTTCATTCTGTTGTAGCAATAAACTGGAACTCGCTACCAACTCAAATCATCAATTGTTTACTAAACTAAGATAGTGATTGCTCATCTCAAGGTGTGGGCTAAAAAATGGGACTGTACTGAAATGAAGTTAAATATGTTTCAATCTGTCTCAGGTTTGTGTGCACTATTTTCTTGTCAGCTGAATTTGACGAAGGTTTAAAACAGTGGTCCCTGAAAATGTGTTAGGAGAGCACACACAGTCCCCAGTTGGTTGACTGTTCCACTTAGTGAAAGGGGTATGACTCCATCAAAAATGTGGTACTCCTTTATGCGTCTTATTGACCGTTCGACGTGTATTCTCAAGCCAGCAATACTCTGTGCGTCTGTGAGCTCATCACAGCTAAACTGTCCACTTGGGCCTAAAAATGCAGGGATGACAAGTTTTACATCTATTTCATCGAGCAGGTCTTTGATAAGGAGGCCCTTATCGGCCATGACCTCATCACCTGACTCTAAGAGGCCCAGAACACCTGACCTCTTAGTTATCTCCTTATCAGAAATACATCCTGTGTATAGATTACTTACCAGGCTAACTGACCCTGAGGGAGTGATCCCAATTAGGGATTTCAGTGTACTGTTACTTTTATAATGGGAGTATGTCATGGTGTTCAAAACCTTCAAACTAGCTGTCTCGATGCGGATCTCTGTGCAGTCTAGTATCACTCTTGTGTTTGGGTAGAATTCCCTGAATACTGGTGGCATTAGCTCGTCTACTGCTGCTCTACTAGGCCATATTGGGAGGGTCCCGAACATAAAGAGCAAATAGTTGGCCCACGTCGTACAGTTCCTGCTGACTGTGGCCGGCGACACATTGAATCGTACAGATAAATCCAGAGCAAAAAAGCCCTGCCTCACACGGCACAAGAACAGGAAAAACTGATCAATCAGCGATAAATGCTCTGCATGGAAGCCAGACACAGAAATGTGTTCTAGGTTATGGCTGTTCCTTTGCGTTTGACTCCATCGCACCATGGACTCTGCAGTAGGCTGTAAAGCTAGGAAGAGTGCTTTGAGGGGGTGGTAATCCTTAAAACCAGTGTAAAACCTGATCAGATCGGGCACACACTGGAAGCGTTCTAGACCAAAACGCTCACTTTTCAGCTTTTTATTTTCGTCCTCCAGGAAAGCGATGCGTTTCTTTACTGCGTCAAGCTGGTCTTCCACAGAAAGGGGCTTCACGTCGTAGTCATGATCAGGTAGAGTCGCCCAAACCTCACTGGACACATGAGGATATGTCATACATGTGGGAAGCAATATAAATCCACACATGTTCCTGTTATCAAGATGATGTGTCAGAACAGAGCTATCCGCTATTGAAAGATTAGTGAATATGTATGTATATATATATATGTGTGTGTATGTATATATATATATATATATACATACACATATATAGACTTATCTCTTTCCCTTCTTTGATAGGAGTTGCAGGATGGTAGTGTTTTCAATGAAGTAAGAAGGGGGCGTGGCTAAGTTCCCACCGCTTGGTTTTTTTTAAATCCAAGATGGCCGCAGCGTGAAATGGGTGTATAAAGTGCATTTGCATGTCCAACTTTGACCTGTTGGTGGCACTAGAGCTCTGGAGCTAGAGTTGCCAACACAGTATCACCACTTGAACCCATTAATGGGTGGTCTGCTGTTAAATTATTACAATATTGGGGAATTATTACATTATCAGGACCTGCAAAACGAAGGCTAACCTGATCATGTAATAACCTCCTGTTAATGCAATGCTTTATTACATTATCGGCAAAAAGTTTGACATTATCGGGGAAATGCACTTATTACATTATCAGGAAGTTATTACATTATCGGGGATTTATTACATTATCAGGTTCTACACACCTCCTTGAATACTGCGGCCGCACAACGAGCTCACAAAGTAGTTGATTTATTTATTGAACAGATCGAATACTTAATGTTATAAGGCATTTCAAATGTAGGTATTCATTTCATGTTTTTTTCACAGGTTAGGGTTCTGGAAACGCGTAGTGTTGTGGGACAGCAGGGTGGTTGACATTTCCTCACTGATACACGCATACACGTATTCTGAGGTGGGATTCCATCTTAAAGTGGAAAAAAAATATCTTGCAGCTCCTCCTCCTCAAATGGCAATGCAGGGATATTCTAATATTTCCATCTTTAAAGCACAGAAGACATTACCGAAGGATCTGGAGTGGCGGTACAGAAAAAGACCCGTTTCAGAGATAGAGGACTAAATGGATAGTCTTTCAATAAAAGAAAAACTCAAGAAGGGAAACCTGGAATGTCTTCTGGCACAGTTCACTCAATTCTGCCACCAGAGCAGGGAGGGACCATGGCTGGGTCCAGACTTTCGGAGTCCGACCACTCCGCCGAAGTTGACCGATTCCCTGTCGACACGTCAACACTGAAAAGAGGAGCTCCTGAAAACCGAAGGAGTTTTCCAGAAGGTACGTTTTCAGTGACCTTACGCCACGTTTCCAAAAAACACTCCTGGACGTGTGGACAAGGCGTGATTCTGGCAGCATCGTGGCACGAAACGGTCGTTTCTCGGTTGAAAACGCGATTATCCAATCAGCGCCGCGGGGACGTAACGATTAGCCAATCGGCACCAAGGGGACGTGACGATTAGCCAATCGTCGCCAAGGGTGGGTCTAACGCCGTTCCCAAGCTGTTAATGTTACCCTAACGTTCACTTAATGGCCTCTCTTTCGCGTTTGGGCTGCTGAATAATCTTAACCCCCCTTGATTAACAAATGTATTTTCCACTGACGGCACGTCTTCTCAACGTCACCCGACATCGTAGTTTGTTTTTACTTCACTCCGCTCCGTTCTTAAAACCCCCGGCTAAACCAGTATGTTGCCATGGCTACGCATCAGCGTCGATTTAAAAAGATGTTAGGTGCAGGCGGATGCGTTGATCTCTGGTAGTGATTGGTTAGAGACAATAGAACCCCCCCCCCCCGAATTCTGTTAAGTGGTGGCAGTGGCGCAGTGGTTAGCGCCGTCGCCTCACAGCAAGAAGGTCCTGGGTTCGAGCCCCGGGGTAGTCCAACCTTGGGGGTCGTCCCGGATCGTCCTCTGTGTGGAGTTTGCCATGTTCTCCCCGTGTCTGCGTGGGTTTCCTCCGGGTGCTCCAGTTTCCTCCCACAGTCCAAAGACCTGTAGGTCAGGTGACTCGGCCGTACTAAATTGTCCCTAGGTATGAATATGTGTGTGTGTGTGATGACCTGGCGGCCTGTCCAGGGTGTCTCCCCACCTGCAGCTCAATGACTGCTGGGATAGGCTCCAGCATCCCCGCCACCTGAGAACAGGATAAGCGGGTCGGATAATGGATGGATGGATGGATGGAGCCAATGTCAGACTGCAGATGGAAATGTAGTCTAAGAGCTGGCAGTTCTGTCTGATATCAGGGAAGCAAGGTGGGACCTGGACAACTACCGCATGCCATGACACCCAACCTGTGGGTGACACCCGCTGGCCATGCTGGTTAATGCAATTCTCGGCATCACTTCAGCACCAGGATTTGAGAACATCCGAAAGACAAAATACGGAATATTATATTAATCTCAGTCATTTTCTTTAAGCAGTAAAAGCTTACCAATAAAATATCATCTATAAAATTAGGCAACAAAACGAGGCCACAACTTAGTCTGTCCGTTGAACTATCTTTTGTGTTTTTCCCCATTGCCCTGTAATTAGCCTGTCTTTTGGGTATAAGCTAAGGTTGTGTGTGGGTTTATTTATTCCGAGGTGAAGGAAATTCAATAGACAAATCCACAGCGGGGCAATCAGGCATTATCGCTCTGAAGCGGCACCAGCGTTCTGTCTTGGTTGTGCCTCTGGAAGAAGGCCTTCCCAAACTCGTAGCAGCTGATCATGATGGCACAGGCCGGGGCAACCTTCATCACCCGGGGCAGGAAACCTGTGTATTAGATGGACAAACATCAGGAGGAAGAGAGGCTCATGGGTACGTCTGCGAGTCAATTCCCATAATGCATCCAACATAATTTACATGGTCGCAAAAAAACGAAGTAGGGGGCCTCGCAACAAAAAAAAGAAGATGTTTTTACAAGACATGCAAGGAGAATATGGATTCAATTTTCCAAATTCTTTTTCTATACGTCTCCAGATGCTGCAGCATAGGAACCCCGACCTTCACTTTGTGGGGTCCCAGATGTGTCCCGGAACATGTAAAGTTGAATAACACAGAAACAGGAACTGCCGTCCTCAATTTTAAGGATACTGCTGGCCGACAACACCTCATGAATCCCTACACCATGGGTGTAATTTTAAACGGCACAAGAGACCAGATGGCCAGGTAAGGGTTAAAAAAGGTGCATAGCCTACAACTGCAATCATTTCTTATTAACTTTTTTCTTTGAAAATTGAATCATAAAGCATCGAAATTGCGGAAAAGTTAGGAAAATTATGGAAATATATTGCTGGGCAGTATCGATACACTATATGTTCACGTCACATTTTTGCATGGTTTCGGACCTTAAGTCATCTCAAATATTGCAATGTTTCTTATCACGAAGAACAATTATCTCTAGAGTAACGCAACATATTTACTGTGGGCTGACTATCAACATAAATAATACCGAACACCAACCAAAACCCTCAAATCTAGTGAGCAGATTTAAGATCTGGGAGAGGTTTTGAACTTTGAAAGACAGAATATATCTGAGCTGCTAAAATAGGGCCCTGTGATGGACTGGCAGCCTGTCCAGGGTGTCTCCTCACCTGCCACCCAGTGACTGCTGGGACAGGCTCCAGCATCCCCGCAACCCCAATCGGGGTAAGCGGGTTGGATAATGGATGGATGGATGGATGGATGAATATGGATTACCTACCAGCGAACAAACCCCCGATGCCATTCTCTGCCACGATCCTGCGCATAACGCTAACCGTGGAGGACGACGAGGCGTGGTAGGACACTGCCAAGACACGGAGACCCCAGTCAACACAAAACAACCTTCCGCTCAGTTCAAAAACACCACAGGAGATAAAATGTGTAACATCGATCTTTGATATAATTGTGTGAACCTGTGCGACAAATTGTCTCCATTGCTGATCCAAACTTGAACAAGAAAAGACAACAAATACAGCAGTGATGATTTCCTGTACTCACAATTTAGAGCTTGAAGCTCCCCGAGCTCCACCTGCCTCCTCGTTTTGACAACGTCAAACGGTAATGTCGCCACGGAGGCAACCTGAAGGAAATGGAAAATAGGAAAATGGTAGAATAATAAAAAAATTAAACTCATTTATGGTCATTCACTCCAGTCTCCATGCCACACAAGTACACACATGTTGGCATAGACACACACACACAGACCAGCCTGCCAGCCTGTCCAGGCACCCTAAAACATAAAACACTGTAAAGAATATTTTATTTATTATTAATGGACTTAAGTCAGACATTGTACCGAACATATAGTCGTGTCATTGTCCTTTCCTGTGCCGTCACTGTTTTGGGATCACTGTCTGTCATACTGTCCTCATGTCCTATCTGCACCGAATTACTACACCTACTTCTGCAATTGCCCCTCGAGGAAAAATAACGTTTTTTGAACTGAACTGAATTTTTGTTTGTTTGTTTGTTTGTTGGATTTCCCCCCTTTTCTCCCCACTTGTATCCGGCCAATTACCCCACTCTTCCGAGCCGTCCTGGTCGCTGCTCCACCCCCTCTGCTGATCCGGGGAGGGCTGCAGACTACCACATGCCTCCTCCCATACATGTGGAGTCGCCAGCCGCTTCTTTTCACCTGAGAGTGAGGAGTTTCACCAGGGGGATGTAGTGTGTGGGAGGATCACACTACCCCCCCCCAGACAGGCGCCCCGACCGACCAGAGGTGCTGCTAGTGCAGCGACCAGGACACATACCCACATCTGGCTTCCCACCCTCAGACACAGCCAACTGTGTCTGTAGGGATTCCCAATCAAGTTAGTACCCAGACGCCCCCGAAATGAACTGAATTTACTTATAATTTGGATTAATGATATATTCTGCCCCCTTGCTCTTTGAAGTATTAAAAACATCACATTTGGGAAATCAAATATCCTACTCTTCATTGCTTCATAGTGAGCGGCATCGCCGCTGTGCGGTTCTGGACAAACGAATCAGACATGAGAGGTGCTTACCGAACCAGAAACTGCTCCAGAAATGAAGGTGATGGCAAACGTGGGCTCTCTGGTATTGTATCGTTTACACAGCCAGGCCTTGCCCCGCTCATAGTTGTACCAGTACATGGCCGAGAAGGGCACATCTCTGAGCAGCGTAGGCCCCCAGCCCCTCCACAGCGACAGCCAGCCTTCCGTTTCCACTGCCGAGCGAATGCAAGCCGTCAGCTCCCTGTACGACCGCTTCTGTGACTGCAGCTTGGTGCGGATCAGCTCCAGTGGGCTGATCACCGTCACAGAGCCCACTGACACAAATAAAACGAGGACAGACAAAGAGAGAAAGCAAATTAGAGAAATACTAAACACGCATTAATCCAAGATAAGGGAGTCAGAGGCAAATATTCCCACATGCTCATATAGGTCCCAGAGAAATCAAATGGCACGAGATACAATATTCACACCAGTCCTGCAAAAGCTTTATCATCCGTCCATACTTCAGACTTTCACTTTAGTAGAACTTCTTCCCTTTTTTTGTTCAAATACCTCTTTTTGAATTAATAAATGACCAGCTACATGCATCGACTGTCTGGGGATACTTTAGCTGTCATATGAGCCACGAGTCTTGTTTCTTTACATACACCCTGGGCATAAAATACTGTTTGTACTGTTCATAAACCCAACTTAATGTTCACCTGAAACAACAGGGAAAAGGTTCTGCCAATATTCTGACACATCACTTTAGGCCGAGTTCATCGTGAGTAAACAGTATTTATTAGATCACAAGCCTTTGTCGCCTAGACCTTAACTCTTAAACCAATATTTTGCTTTTCTGTTGCCCCAGATCTGGTGCTTGGACCTGTATGGTGGAGACAGGAGGTTGGCATTGGAGGAGCAAAGGCTACGGGAAGGAGCATGGTAGTGCAGCAGGTCGGTGAGGTAGGAGGGGGCCTGGTTACGGAGGGTTTTGTGAGTGAGGAGAAGGATTTTGAATTGGATTCGCTGTGGGACAGGGAGCCAGTGGAGGTTTTGGAGGACTGGGGCGATGTGGTCACGGGAGCGGGTGAGCAGGCGAGCAGCAGAGTTCTGGATGTACAGAAGTTTGTTCAGGACTTTGGGTGGTGAGCCATAGAGAATGCTGCAGCAGTAGTCAATTCTGGATGTGATGAAGGCATAGATCAAGGTTTCAGTAGCAGAGAAGGAAAGTGATGGGTGTTTTTAGGTGGACAAAGGCAGTTCTGGTGACTTGATTGACATGGTATTCAAGGGAGAGGTTGCTGCCGAAAATGATTCCAAGGTTGCGGATGTGTGCGGCTGGAGGCAGAGTGGAGTTATCGATGTTAAGGCAAAAGTTGTGAGTGGTTTTGGTAAGGGATTTGGGACCGATGATGATCATGTCAGATTTATCACAATTTAGTTGAAGAAGTTGGTGTGCATCCATGATTTAATCTCAGTGAGGCAGGTGGTCAGACTGGAGTACATTGTAGTGTTGATGGATTTAGTGGAGACGTAGAGCTGGACATCATCGGCATAGCAGTGGAAATGGAGACCATGATGACATATGATGTTACCAAGAGGGAGCAAGTAAAGGATTAACAAGAGAGGACCAACCACCAAACCCTGGGGGATGCCTTGGGACTGAGGAATGGTGAAGGAGATGCAGTTGAACAGTTGTCTGTTTGTGAGATATGAGTTTAGCCAGGAGAGGGCAGTACCCGTGATGTTGCGGGAAGATTCAAGGTGGGAGAGAAGAATGGTGTGGGTGACAGTGTCAAAAGCTGCAGTGAGATCGAGGATACAAATGCTGAGGTGGCCAGAGTCTGCGGGGAGGAGGAGGTCATGAGGGACTTTAAGGGGGTCTGTTTCTGTGCTGTGAGCAGAAGTCAGATTGAAATGGTTTGAATAGGCTGTTGGAGATGAGTTGAGCTTTGAGTTGGGAGGTGGTAACACATTCCAGTATTTTTGACAGAAAGAGAAGATTGGAGATAGACCAGAAATTGCTCATGAGATTAGGGTTGAATCCAGATTTTTTTTGAGCGAGGGGTGACAGCAGCCAGTTTACGCATATGGGGGACTGAACCGGAGCTGAAGGAGGAATAATGATTCCTGTGATGACTGAGGAGATAGCTGGGAGACAGTCCTTGACAAAACTGGATGGGATGGGATCCAGAACACAAGTGGAGCTTCTCACTCCTACCATAAAGCTGGAGAGCTCCATTGGGGACACAGGAAAACTTTGACAGGGGCTGAGTGGTAAGGCGGGGGGGGGGGGGGGCAAGGGAGGTGGTCAGGTTGCTGTAGATGGTGTCAATTTTTGTTTGGAAAAATTAAAACAAATAGTTGCACTTGTTAACTGTGGAAGTATTGGAGGAATTGTTGCTGGGTTTGGGTAGTTTTGTTTATTGTGGAAAAGACAACCTTGGGTTTGGTGGAGCCAATGTATGAGTTGTGAGTTGTAGGTGGACCGGGCTGTGATGAAAGCGTCTTTGTATTGTTGACGTTTGTCTGTGTAGGCTTGGAGATGTACTGTTAAACCAGTTTTCTTGCAAAGTCTTTTGAGCTGGCGCATACAAGATTTCATTTGATCAGATTCAGGAGTATACCAGGGAGCTGAGTATGTGAATGAGACTATTTTGGTTTTAAATGGGCCAGCTGATGAAGACAGGGGGAGAGTGAGTCATAATAATTGACAAGATTGGAGGGATTATCCGACAGCGGGGGAGGGGAGGCAGAAATTTTACTACCAAGAGAGGCAGATAGCACTGAGGGGGAGATACTAGATTTGAGATTTCTGAAGGATATTATGCCTTTGTTAACAATTCATGGTGCACCGACGTGGAAATAGTCTCTCAGTCCTATTCGCCAGTGTTGGAACAACTAACATTTAGATGCAGACCATTCTGTCTTCCAAGGGAACTCCCCTGCGTGTTGTTAACTGCTGCCCACATACCACCACAAGCCACTGTTGCAGCAGCGCTGGACCAACTTTATGGAGCCATTAGCAGGCAGGAGAACTTGCCCCCTGAGGCCGTTTCGATTGTGGCGGGGGACTTAAACCACTGTAACCTGAAATCTGTGTTACCAAAATTTTACCAACATGTCACCTGCCCAAGCAGAAGCAGTAAAACTCTGTTACTCCATGGTCAAGAGAGCTTACAAGGTCTATCCCATGACCTCACTTTGGGAAATCTGACAACCTGTCAGTGCTCTTGCTTCTTGCCTACAAGCAGAAAGTGAAGTGCGCGCTGCCCACTGTGAGGACAGTACAGTGCTGGACAACAGAATACGAATCCAAACTTCAGGGATGTTTTGAATCAACAGACTGATCAATCTTTAAGGATTCGGCCTCAAGTTTGGATGAGTATGCGGAATCGGTCACTGGCTATGTTAGATTCTGTGAGGATAACTGTGTCCCACTATTGTCTATTTGCTTCTACCCCAACCAGAAGCTCTGGATTAACAGCGACATTCGTGTGAGGTTGAGGGAGCGTACCACGGCTTTTAAATCGGGGGGCAAGGAATGCTAGCCACTAAAACATGCATGTCTCATCAAAAAGACAGGCATGTTAGGGTTAATACTCCCGTCTGCGCCCCTGACCGAGGCATGGCAGGACGAACTGGAGTTGGTCCCCGGGTGCTGCATGGCGGCTGCCCACTGCTCCTAGCTACACAGCAAGGATGGGTTAAATGCAGAAAAAGAATTTCCCCACAGGATCGTTAAAGTATGTCAAAATCCAAAAAAAACATCAAGAGTGTCTTGACAGGCTGTATCACAGTGTGGTTTGGCAACCTGACTGCTCGGGGCTGCAGACTGCTGCAAAGGACTGTAAAGACGGCGGCAAAAATCACTGGCATGGAACGACCACAACTTCATATTATTTACACCACTCTCTGCAAAAGGAAAGCCCAAAACATCATTGAGGACACCAGCAACCCTCGCTCATGTTCTGTTCTCGCTCTTTCCATCTGAATAAATGCTACCGGTGCATCAAATCACACACCACCCATCTCAGTGATAGTTTCTTTCCACAGGCAGTCAGGAAGCCGAACAGCTGACGCACCCATATGCACCTTACACTGTTGTGTTATCATGTACTGTATATTGTGTATATAATGTATGAATTCACTGTGTGCATAGTCTACGTTTTTTTTTTTTTTTTGGGATGGCGTGTCTTGTGTTCTTTGTCCTTGTGTCCCTTGTGTTAAGGCAGAGACCGCTAGCGCGCAGGAATTTCATTGTATTTTAAATACATATGACAATAAAGTGGCGGCACGGTGGCGCAGTGGTTAGCACGGTCACCTCACAGCAAGAAGGTTCTGGGTTCGAGCCCCGGGGTAGTCCAACCTTGGGGGTCGTCCTCTGTGTGGAGTTTGCATGTTCTCCCTGTCTCTGCATGGGTTTCCTCCGGGGGCTCCAGTTTCCTCCCACAGTCCAAAGACATGTAGGTCAGGTGAATCGGCCGTACTAAATTGCCCCTAGCTATGAATGTGTGTGTGTGTGTGTGTGTGTGTGTGTGTGTGTGTGTCGGCCCTGTGATGACCTGGTGGCCTGTCCAGGGTGTCTGCCCGCCTGCCACCGACTGACTGCTGGGATAGGCTCCAGCATCCTCGCAACCCTGAGAGCAGGCTAAGCGGTTCGGATAATGGATGGATGGATGACAATAAAGTTACACTTGAACTTGACGACACTATGCATTTGACTTTTGGGATGGGGACAGGTATGTCAATGTCCATGGTGATTGCCAGGTGGTCAGAGATATTAAGGTTGAGCCTGGAGGGTTGATGTATTGTGAGACCAGTGGAGCAGACCAAATCGAGGACGTGGCCACGGCTGTGAGTAGGGAAGTTGATATGTTGCGTGAAGTTGATGCATTGTAGCAGTTCCAGGAATTCTATGGCAGATTTACAGTCGGTGTCATCAACCTGGATGTTAAAATCCCCCAGGAGGAGAACGGAAGGTGAGATGCCACATAGCTGGGCCAGAAAATCTGATAAGTCAGAGAAAGGAGGGGTTTGGCTTGGGGGGGTGGTGGATAACGGTAGTGACCAAGGGAGTGAGACCAGAGTTTGAAGGCAAGTTGTTCGAAAGAATGGGCAGTAGAAATAGAAATTGTGGTTGTTTTAATGTCCTTCCTGTAAACAGTAGCAAAACCACCTCCCCGTCCCTCAAGACCAGGTTTAACAATGTATGTGAATCCTGTGGGTGTGGCCTGGTTTAGCGAGAAATAGTCCAGAGGCTTGTGCCAGGTTTCAGTGAGGCAGAGGAAATCAAGGTTACTGTCAGTTATAAATTCATTCAGAGTGAGGCTTTTGTTACAGAGTGAACGTGTTTTGAGCAAAACCAATTTCAGATGACGTTGCTGTATGATAGGTTATGAGAACTGAGGAAGAGGACAGAGATTAGACTGATGCACGTGTCTTTTATTGTGGTAACGTTGAGGGTAAAGATGCCTATTGGTAATAAGGTCAGGAATGGGAAGAGGTAGAACAGCAGTGCAATCATACCGCAAGGAGGAGCTGGTGTGAGCGAAGGACGTGACAGTCGTTGTTGTGGGCAAATGGGAAGAAGAGGGTTCAGGAAGGTACATGTGTGAAAGAATCCGGTCCTTTTATAACCAAAGTGAGAGCTGTGTCCGCATTCTCGGCACAAAGTCAAACAGGTTTTCGGTGGGTGTCGGACTCCACTAAGGTTGTCCCTTGTCTCCAGTTCTGTTTGTGATATTCTTGGACAGGATCTCAAGGCACAGCCAAGGTGAGGAGTGTGTCCATTTTGGGAACCTCAGAATCGGATCTCTGCTCTTCGCAGACGATGTGGTTTTGTTGGCTTCATCAGAACCAGCACGCACTGGGGCAGTTTGCAGCCGAGTGTGAAATGGCTGGGATGAGAGTCAGCACCTCCAAGTCTGAGAATGTAAAAGATTCTAATCTACTGACTTTTTTTTTTTTTATTTGCTCAAATTGGAAAAAAATAATGCTGGGGTCAGCTAGTCTCACAAATTGATTTTGGTGCTGGTTTTCAAGGCCGAGTACAACTGCTATACTACCCAGTGATGACGACGTGTAGCACAGTCATGATGTAATGGAAAAAAGGCATACCAGCAAAAACAGGGACGACTCATAAGTTAACATTATTGGCATAATTGATTTGAATTCATCAAGCCTGATAAGTGTAAATACACACTGATGAACATCTAAGGGGGGTGATTATTCGTGAATGTCTCTATTCATAACACAGCTCACCTCTAGCTAAAGCTCCTGCCAGGATAGGGGCCTCCTGTGCATGGTCACCCATCCTGACCCTCAAGGCTGTACATAGCTGATCGTAACACGTGAAGTAGATCACAGTAGCTGGAACTGCCATCACCCTGGAAATATCAACCAGTATGATCACCTCACTCTCAGATACATGCTATGCTTTCATTCAGTTTCTCCTTTAGGATTCTGGTGAGGCAACACTGTGACAGCCTCTCAGAGTCAACAGCTTAATTAATTAATTAATTTAAAAAAATTGGGAGGGGGGGATTTTTCACCCTTTTTCTCCCCAATCGTATCTGGCCAATTAACCCACTCTTCCGAGCCCCCGGTCGCTGCTCCACCCCTTCTGCCAATCCAGGGAGGGCTGCAGACTACCACATGCCTCCTCCGATACAAGTGGAGTGGCCAGCCGCTTCTTTTCACCTGACAGTGAGGAGTTTCGCCAGGGGGATGTAGCGCGTGGGAGGATCACGCTATTCCCCCCCCCCCCCAAACAGGCACCCCGACCGACCAGAGGAGGCGCTAGTGCAGTGACCTAGACACATACCCACATCCGGCTTCTCTCCCGCAGACACGGCCAATTGGGTCTGTAGGGACGCCCTACCAAACCGGAGGTAACATGGGGATTTGAACCGACGATCCCCATGTTGGTAGGCAACAGAATAGACCGCTACGCTACGCCCTCAACAGCTTAATTTAGGTAGAAAAAACCCAAAACAAACCCCAAAACAAACCTACCATACTGTACCACTCAGTCAAAGCTATTACAGAACACATGTGACATAGCAAAAACAAGAGCAAATTCAGTGTTATCATTAGTGCATGGCAATAATTCTGCTAAACAGCATTCAACCAACCATTTTAGCTCCAACTGCACATAAGTCAGTGTTAAAAGAGAGCAGGCAAGTTGTATCTGCAGTGGGAAAATAAAAGCACACTAAATTCAGACTCACAGGGTTGGAGGGAGACCGCTCCACAAGGATTTGATCCCTTCATGACGTACTATCTTGATAAATGCGTCCTGTGGAAGGAGATAAGTTTTAGCGTGGTTTTACACATCATCGTCCCAATATTGGAGAAACCAAATATTCACAGTCACAATAGTACTAACACTGAAAATCAGCATGACATGTAACTTTTTTTTTTAAAAGATTATTTTCTCGGCATTTTCTGCTTTATTTTAACAGTGGAAGTAGAGAGAGAGAGACAGGAAAGGAGAGAGAGGGGATAACATGCAGCAAAGGGCCTGGGCCGGATTCGAACCCAAGTCACTGCGGTAAGGACTCAGCCTAATTTGGTACACGCTCTACCGGCGAGTCACCGGGGCGCCCCATGACATGTAACTTTAACAGACTGCTCCTCTAGATCTATATGGCTGAATCATGTTATCGTCAACACTGAATGGATCCAGAGAGCAGCCTTGGTAGGCAGGATATGCGTATGAGGTGCTGAGTGCCATTTTTACCAGCGTGCCACTGAAGTGACCAGGGGCTTTGTACCATGCTTTCGAGTTGCCGTTTTCACACAAACATATGTGGTCCATAAGGCCATTGCAGTAGACAAAGCATTTTCCTGGAAAATAGTGAAAAACACATGTCAGAATCAGAGTCAAAATCAACTTTATTGGCCGCACACGAGGAATTGGACTCCGGTTCACAGTAGCTTCTAGCATTTGCAGACATCACACACACAAAAAAGAAAAAGAATACAATGTAGCTGCAGTATACAGTAGTTTGAGATAATGATGATAATAATAATATAATGATAAAATATTTACAATAGTCACAACAAAAACAATGCCTTTCTTTTGTACCTTTGAAGAATGGATTTTTCTGAGCTTGGAGTCGGATTTTCACAACATCCAGGGGTGTGACTGAAAACAACAAGAGCTCACTGTCAGCATTGAAGTATAACAATTCCTCCACATTATCTCATGTGACCACAATTCTCTGTAACTTTACTTATGGAGTGTTGACCTGATGCCGATTTGACAAATCTATGCTTACGTGTTGTTCACTGTCCATGTTAGCGTTCCAACACTACGCAAAATTCTACACAAGTATGCATGAAAAATGTGGGAGAATAACAGATCGAGAGAGTCTTTATACATGCTCAGAAATCCAGGTAATGAAATCACAGAAAGTTGAATCTGGACACGATTATTGAGAGAAACATTTCATCACTCATCTAATTGATTTCTTCAGTCTCTGCTGACTGCAGGTGTCCCCACCCTTATAAACAATACAGTGGCATAACGACCAAAAACAACAGTCTCATATGCAAATTGTCATGAGCATTAACTAGAGTTACAATGCCAATGAAGAGGTGAAGCGGGATGTGATGAAGGAACGACCATCACTGAACCGAGGAGGGACCTAAGAGTATGTCTGTCTGTCGCCATCTTACAATGCTGTGATTGCAACCATTTCCGAGTCCTCTGTGAATAGTACACATTGCCATTGTAATGTATTTAAGCATACTCAATAATCCAGGTAAGACAAGTGACCTCGTCAGTCTTGAAGTCCTGAAGAGGTCACTTAGATGAGTGATGAAACATATCTGTCAATAAACGTATCCAGATGAACTGATTCAACCTTCTTTGATTGCCATTGTAACTCTATTTAATGGTCACTGCATTTGTCATATGAAACCGATCGTTGGTTTTGGTCGTTAGGCCACTGTATTGTAACGAATTCAGGGGCAGCCAGGAATCTGTTGCAGCCGGAAATCAAACCTGGATAGCCCGGACTACGGGTGACTGCGCTAACCAGTCAACTGAAAGGTCCGACCTGTTAGCCGAGGGCTAGTGAGTCTAGTCATTCGTGGTCGTTACACTACCCCCCTCCTTCAGGAAGCACGTCCCCATGCTTCAGCATATCAACTCCCTCATGCCTCTGGGTACACGCGCTTCCGATGGCCTCACGGTCTCACTATCCCACTTCTGAAACCAATGTAGCGAATTCAGGAGCAGCCGGGAATCCATCACAGCCAGGAATCGAACCCAGATAGCAAAAACCATGGGCTACTGCACTAACCAGTCAACTAAAGGGTCTGACCCATTAGCCAAGGGCTCGTGAGTCTATACATCTGTGGTCGTTAACACTACCCCCCCCTCGGGAAGCGTGTCCTGGCGCTTCAGCATATCAGCTCCCTCATGCCTCTGGGTGCAGACGCTTCCGATGGCCTCACCATCCCACTTCTGATACCAATGTAGCGAATTCAGGGGCAGCTGGGAATCCGTCGCAGCCGGGAATCGAACCCGGATAGCCCGGACCATGGACGACTGCGCTAACCAGTCAACAAAAGGGTCTGACCCGTTAGCCAAGGGCTACCCTTTAGTTAACTGGTTAGTGAGTGCAGTGGCCCGTGGTCTGGGCTATTTAGGTTCGATTCCCGGCGGCAGTTGGCTAGCTAGCTGCTCCCTGAATCCGCTACAGTGGTGTCAGAAGTGGGATGGTGAGGCCATCGGAAGCGTGTGTGTCCATCGGTGCGAGGGAGCTGATATGCTGACGCGCTTCCCGACGGGGGGGGGGGGGGGGTAACGACCACGGATGACTAGACTCGCTAGCTAACGGGTCGGACCCTTACACAACACAACATCTATTGTGCACGTTGTCCATCTTGGGAGAGAGATCCCCCCCCCCTAGGATCTCTCCCTGAGGTTTCTTCCTATTGTTTCTCCCTGTTAAAAGGTTGTTTTTTTAGGGAGTCGTTCCTAATCCGATGCTAGGGTCTAAGGACAGGATGTTGTGTTGCTGTAAAGCCCCTTGAGGCAAATTTGTAATCTGTGATACTGGGCTATACAAAAAAAAAACTGACTTGACTTGACCCTTTAGTTGACTGGTTAGCGCAGTTCCCCGTGGCCCAGAGTACCCAGGTTCGATTCCCAGCTGCCCCTGAACTAGCTACAGTAATGTTTATAAGGGCGGGGATACCTGTAGTCAGCTGAGGCTGAAGAGGTCACTTTGATGAGCGATGGCAACTTTTCAATAAACGTTGTGTGTCCAGATGAAAGAGATGCTTCACTCACCAAACAAGGACGTGAGCACGGCTCCCGAGCACGACGCCGTCATCTGCTGGAGTGGCGTTATATCAGCTGTTTGGGTAGGATTTTGACCACTCATTTTCAAAGCCTGTATAGACCACAACAGACAAAGTCAACGTTAGCCATGGTGTAATATCTGCTCAGCATTCCATTAAACACGTTTCACTGCGCTATGCCAAGCTAGCTAAGGTTAGAGCAGGGGACGTAAGGAGGCTAACGTGCACAAACGTTTTCATTTCAGGTGGCTTAATGCTAGCTGTTAATAGCATGCCCATTTACCAAGTTGAGTTAGCAAGCTAACTTACCTAGTTTAAAAGCTCCCTGCTGGGGATCCTCGCCGTCAACAGATACGACAAGAAATACCACTGTCGAGTTGCGTCATTGGTTTCGCTTCGGGGTTACCCGAGTTGTCGCTGGTTTGCTGTTATCGCGTCAAAAACATGTGCCAGCGGACCTGGTACTATTTCATTTTCGAAACGGGCATGTGTTACGCAACGTTGGATTCAGAGGAGCACATTCACAGGTAAACAACGTCGAAATCGCGTTCATCGCATATCCCCGTGATTCGTTTAGATTACGTGCATTAATAATATAGTCAAGATTTAATATCGACAAGTACAGCGGAATTTTCTCGGACGTCGAAGCTTCATTTTTTTATTTCGTCTTTCACCGGCATATGTGGAAACATCGCGTTCAAAACCGTCAACGGCGCTTTAGTCGCTCTGGACGTTGCCAGATATTTAGCTTTCCCGTAAACGGAATCGAAGCGAACGCTGAGAAAACACGCGTTCGGCGTTTTGGACGCCGTCGGTGCGCGGAAAGGTGTATTCTAACGATGAATAAACAAATATAAACTACGTAAGCTCTAAAAGGCCACCTCAGCAACTTCACCGGGCAAAACTGTTGTAACTGCCCCGAAATTCGGCCGCTCTGCCCGCAACTACGGACCAATACGCGGAACGGTGTCGAACAAACCTGGCAACCACGCCCCGCCCCCCCTTCCTCTATATTTGAAGCGGGAAAACGGAACTGACATTTTTAAAAAGTAAATGAACGTCGCCTGGACGAGCCACGGGGGTGTGGGGGGGAAATAACCAGTACGCGGCGGCGTTTGCTTCGTTTATCTCCCAACAAAACGAGGACGCTCATGTACCGTCTTGCGCCCGTGTAGCTAATGGGCTCGTTTAAAAAAGCGCAAGTTTTCGTGGACGCGGTGCCGGCGGACGGCGGGGGCCAACGGTCCGTTGCCAAGCGAGCGAGTAACGGCGACGGGAGTAACCGCTTCTTGATTACCCGCAAGTTTTGCGACGCGTTCATGCTGCACTTCCCCACCACCCCCACCACCCTTAATCGACGAGTTTGTAAGTAAAGTCTTTCTCCACGAGATTTGCTGAGCGTAATTAGAAAGGGAAGCAACCGACCGGCTGCGATGGACGAACTGTGAGGTTCTCCGCAGCTTGGCCGGGAAACAGCGCAGCTCTGGGCTTCTGCCCCGGACGGAGTAAAATGAAGCCGGCGTGCGTCCAGAAGCACGTCTCATCCAGCTCGCAAGGTATCTTCTACATGTTTATTCACGTGTGTTCTGCGGCGACCCGGAGATCCTTCAAAACAAGACTTTTTATTGACGTATCAGCAAAAGTCTTGAGTCGGTCTGCAGAGCGGCTGCAGTTCAAACAGAACCCTTTGGTAACACTTTAGTATGGGGAACATAAAAAAACTGAATTACTAGTGCATTAGTAATGATCAAGATGTCACTTTAGTATGGGGAACATAAAAAACTTAATTACTAGTGCATTAGTAATGATCAAGATGTCACTTTAGTGTGGGGAACATATTCTAAGTAACAAAACCTTAATTACTAGTGCATTAGTAATGATCAAGACGTCACTTTAGTATGGGGAACATATTCTAAGTAACAAAACCTTAATTACTAGTGAATTAGTAATGATCAAGATGTCACTTTAGTATGGGGAACATATTCTAAGTAAAAAACTTAATTACTAGTGCATTAGTAATGATCAAGACGTCACTTTAGTATGGGGAACATATTCTAAGTAAAAAAAACTTAATTTACAGTAATTTCACACTATGAACACATGTAGTTTTGTGTTTTGTTATGTAAGAACAGACCATATTCATTAAGTGTTAGTAAGGGAGAATAACTCTTCTTGTGGTACTACCACCTTATAAAGGCCATACTAAGCAAAGCATATTGAGATGGTACTACTAATAAGCAATACTTCTGAGGTTATAGAGGGAAAACTCATAGTTAATGGCTTACTGGTTGTATAATAAGGCCATGCAGAATAAGGCATTAATGAGTACGTAATAATGACCAATTAAGAGCCGATATGTTGCTAATTTGCATGCTAATAAGCACCTAATTAATGGTGACTACGATCCCCATACTAAAGTGTTACCAACCCTTTTTATACCATTATGTTTAGATCGTTTCATGGGTTTCCCCTCCGCCCCCTTGCCACTCCTCCTGGCAGGGATGATCAGAACATATATTGCATATCTATGCAAGGCTGTCTTCACTCATTCTATCAATGCAAGGATGGCTGACACTCTTACGGTCGTTTTAACATGTCAGGAATCCACTTATCCTGCCCTTGAGCGTAAACAAGTTCATCTTCTAATAACTTTCTGTCCCGGTTATATGGGCTTGTTCGTGCCACGATTGCTTGTCACTCTAATCACATGAAATGACAGATGCCCACATGTGCCCTTAGTAATACCTTAGTTCTTTTACTGAAAGGTACAAGTTATAGCTGTGTATAGAGTTTGGGATGCCCTCTTTTCAACCTTTTTCAGCAAAATTGGGTTCCCGGACATTTAACTCAAAGCACACATATTTCCCATCTATCACTCACCCCCCCCCCCCCCCCCATCTGTTGATAGGGGACAAATACATTTAAAAAAATCTGGAGCCAAAATGTCCATTGGTACATTACAATCTGACAGGGGAAAATATTAAGAGGTGCTTAGCATCAATATAAGTAGCAGTACAATAGGGGCTTAAATGTCATAGTGTTTGGCTAGAGGCAGAGCCTGCTTACTCTTGGGCATGGTGGATGGTTGTGAAATCATCACTTTATGACGCAGCTTACCGCATGCCTTTTTCATTCAATTTCCTCAGTCTGAAGTGAAGTGTTGTTGTGGTTTTTCTTTTCAGAAAAAGTTGCACATACTGTTGACAAGTCGACCTCACGTGCTTCCTGTCATACACAAGTCAAACCTTTGACCGGGAAAGTGTTTTACCTCGACCTGCCATCAAATGGAAAAGCGGCAGCTCTGGAGAACGACATTAAACAACTGGGAGGGGTGAGATAAAATATATGAGATGAAACGTTTGCGGCACGGTGGCACAGTGGGTAGGAGTTTGCATGTTCTCGCCATGTCTGCGTGGGTTTCCTCTTGGTGCTCCGGTTTCCTCCCACAGTCCAAAGACATGTAGGACAGGTGAATCGGCCATACTAAATTGCCCCTAGGTATGAGTGTGTGTGTGTGTGTGTGTGTGTGTGTGTGTGTGTTTGGGCCCTGTGTGATGGCCTGGTGGCCTGTCCAGGGTGTCTCCCCGCCTGCCGCCCAATGAGTGCTCCAGCATGCCCGCAACCCCAAGAGCAGGATAAGCGGTTTGGATAATGGATGGATGAAACATTTGGTCGTGTTGGTTTATCAGAAAGCTTAAAATGAGACCTTATATTTCATTTTCAGGTTGACTGGTTTAAGATGATGTCATGGTCATCTAAATTTCAGAAGAATTCATCAAAGACTGACAGTGTGTTTTTTTCTGTCCACATCTTCCATTGTGGGCTAACGTCGTCAGGTCTTCCACTTTTCCTGATCCTCTGCACTTTATATAGTCCGATCCTTTCATGGCTTTATTGTTAATGACAATTTTCCTGGTATTTTGTGCCTGCCTTTTTCCAGCTTTATTATTAGGCTTTTAACAGTTGTTGTCAAATGAATATAATTGCTTATTCTGCTCCTTGTACAAGCTGCTCTGGATGACTTTGCCAGTAAGGCCTTGAAGACAAGTCTATCTTGAATGTGATTCAATCTTCTAATTTCCTTTTGAAATGCTTCTGCCAAATAATTTCCCCCATTTCCCCCCTCTCTATCACACAGACTGTTGAGAAGTTCTTCAGTAAAGAGATAAGATACCTGGTGTCTAACAAGAGGGAGGCTCGGTATGTGGAGAGACTTAGGCACGATTCACCAGTCCCCAGCCCCGACTCTGAGCAGAGCTCCCCTCATCCTCGCCTCCACCCACACCAACCTGGGAGCCAAAGGGACAGCCTGAAAGGCAGCTCTCAGGGCCACACAGATTCTGTACGTTTACCGTTGTGAATCAACTAACCACAGCAATTTTTCCAATTGCCATTGACATGCATAGTTTAAGGAACTGTTATTCTTTTACCACTTCACTTTTCCTTATTTTGATCTGTATCAGCTGTGGAGGGGGTTTTTTGTGTGTTTTTTTTTTTTTTTTTTTTTTTATCAAACCTTTTTTTCTGTTATTCTGCAATTTTGCAGGCAATCGCAAGTCGAGGGAAGTCTTTGGTGGAGAAAGTGGTGAAAGAGCAGGTTTGTTTATTACTAAGCTACTAAGGCTCTCTGCACCTATGTACTACTGCGTCGTTTAAATGACCCCTTTGATTTCCCACACAAAGACCCTGGTTTGTTTGTTTTCTTGTCTTTCTTAGGGGAGGATACAGATGCACAAGATTCTGTCAAATGCTCTGGAGTGGGGTGTGAAAATCCTTTATATTGATGGTAGGTAGGCTTTATTCATTGTAACATTAAATTCAATGCTGCTTATGTAGTGCGTCATTTCAGCACATCCAGTTGGGACATTGATATTTGTTTTAGATTTCTACATTTCTTTATTCTGGTTTTAGATGTAGTGGCGTACGTTGAAAAGAAGAAAAAGAATTGCATTCAGCAGTTCTCTGTTCCTTCTGCTCCTGTCAAAAAAAGTGTAAGTTGGCAAGTCTCAAAATCTTAAATGTGTTCTGCATGAGATTCAGTGTAAATGACGCACGCTGTCATTTGCTTAACATTTTGCTTAAATACGGATTTTTCTCTTTTTAGGCCAAAGTTGAATCCACAGGAAGGCAGTCCGTTCACAAACGTAAGTGTCTTTACTTGTGTTTAAACAACTCTTACAATTCTTGAGGGGATTCCTTGTTTATTGAGTCTTTTGTTTTCTTAGATTTTGTAACGTAGTGTTGTTTTATGCATGTTCAATTATCCAGGTAAGGAAATCACAGAAAATCGGTTCATCTGGATGCGTTTATTGAGAGAAACATTTCATCACTCATCTAAGTGACCTCATCAGTCTCAACTGACTGCAGGTATCCCCACCCTTATAAACAATACAGTGGCATAACGACTGAAATTAGTTTCATATGACCATTAATTAGAGTTACAATGGCAATGTGTACTATTCACAGATGATTGGGGAATGTTTGCAATCACAACATTGTCAGATGGCGACAGATGTACTCTTAGCCCCCCCCCCCCCCCCCGGGTTCAGGGATGATCATTTCTTCTTCACATAGATGGTTTCTTTGACTCCCCGTTCAAACCAGTGCTCCTCCCTATCAAGGATGTGCACATTCTCATCCTTGAAAGAGTGGCCACTGGCCTGTAGATAGTGTAGACTGTGGAGTCCTGGTCTGACGTGTTAGCTCTTCTGTGTTGTGACATCCTCTTGGCCAGCGTCTGTTTGGTTTCCCCGATGTACAAGTCACGGCAATCCTCCCGGCACTTAACAGCGTACACTATATTGCTCTGTTTGTGCCGGGGGACCCAGCCCTTGAGGTGGACCAATTTCTGGCGCAGTCTGTTTTGGGGTTTGAAAGCAACTGAGATGTGGTGTTTGGAAAATATGCGTCTCAACTGTACTGACACTCCCACCACATACGGAATCACCGTTGGTTTACGCTTAGACAGCTATTGTCCTCTCTTTAGTCAGCTGGTGCACTGTTTGGGCGTCTTCATGGCTTTGACAAATGCCCAGTTTAGATAACCGCACTTAACCAGGGTCTCTTTTAATGTGGGATTTCTCCCCTTCCCCGGCCACTGTGTCGGTGGGGACGTTGTCAGCTTGGTGGTGCAGCGTCCTGATGACTCCTAGTTTGTGCACCAGTGGATGATGAGAGTCAAAGAGAGTCACGTTATGTTTCACAAGGACCACAGTTTTATGCGACACTGTAGTCCTTGTGAAACATAATTTCGTTCCCTTGTATGTATGAGACATGCATATGAGGCAATGACAATGAAAGTAGTCTTAAGTCAAACCTTAAGTACTGATCAGTATGTGTTTGTTTATGGTAAACATAAACAATCAAATGTCCCCCATCACCAATTGCAATTTCACAGTGTAAGAAGGCTAACCTGTCATTTTTCACATCCTCGCTGGTGAACTTGATGTGGTTGTCCACAGAGTTAATGTGGTTGGTGACATGTGGTACATCCTGATATTTAATTTTAACCCAGGTGTTGTTCACAAATCTAAACCAATGGTTAGGTGGTGTCCCTGGATAGGACATTGGAGCCCTATTTTCTACTTCCTCCTACATGTTGGCCACTATAGGTGAAACTGGCGAACTCATAGCACACCAATGCTTCTGCCTACAGTACTGCCGCCTGTATGTGGAGAATGTAGAGTGAAGACACAGCTTCAGGAGCAGACACACTTGGTCAGTGTAAAGGGTGGTCCTATTGCTAAGGGTGGGGTCGTTTTGTAATTTCATACTCTGCAGTCTACACCTATCTACAGGCCAGTGGCCACTCTTTCAAGGATGAGGATGTGCACAACCGTGATAACGAGGAACACTGGTTTGAACGCGCGGGGGGGGGGGTCAAAGATGCCATCTATGTGAAGAGGGAACGACCATCACTGGGTCGGGGGGGGGGGCTACATCTGTCGCCATCTTACAATGCTGTGATTGCAACCATTCCCAAATCCTCTGTGAATAGTACACATGGCCATTGTAACTGTAGTTAATGCTCATGGCAATTTGCATATGAAATGGATCATTGGTTTCGGTCATCATGCCACCGTATTGTTTATAAGGGTGGGGATACCTGCAGTCAGTTGAGACTGAAGAGGTCACTTAGATGAGTGATGAAATGTTTCTCACAATAAACGTGTCCATATGAACTGATTCAACCTTCTGTGGTAACCCAGTGTTCTTCTTTCTGTGATTTTTTTAACATGTACATTTTGTCCAGGTATACAGATTGGGAAACCCTTTGTAAAAGTTGAGGACTCAAGCAGGTGAGAGCAGTTGGTTAACACAAACTGACACAACTCATTAAATTCTACTGTTTACCATTTCAGTCGGTTATTCAGATGTGTTTACGTGTTTGTTTTCTTTCTCAGACACTACCGGCCAGTGTACCGTGCTATGATGACCATGCCTGAATTTAACCTGAAGCTGGGTCTTCCTCGTAGTCCATTTTATGTAGAGGACAAGGAGCATCCTGGCGAAAAAAAGGAAATACACAGGTATGACATCTAATTACATTTTATTCATCCATTTTTGACATTTGGACATGGTCTTTTCCTACCGGGTCCCAAATTGTTCATTTGATTTTTTTTTTTACCTAGAAAATAATCGGTCATATACATTTAATACTTTCCTTTGTGGGATTGCTCATTAAGACCACATGACGTATGGTAATAAATTATTTTGTGATTGGATTGAATGATAAATGAACTCTTTTGATCGTTGAGAGCAGAGGGATGAAGGCCTCGGCCAATGAGGAGCGAGGACACGGCAAAGCCAGAAAGAATAAAGAAAAACGAGGAGGGGGATACTGCGAGTGCTGCATGCTCCACTACAGCAGCCTTACAAAGGTGAGTTGTGAGGCTGCACACTCTACAACATACCTGTGTATAAAAACGAGCTGTATTTCAGTGACACATCACATCATCAATTTGAGGAGAATAAAAAGCCGGGTGACGACACTTTTGGTAAATGCTGTTGTAGTTGTGTCCCCCCCCCCAGGTAAAATCTGTGCGAATGAAATAAGTCATAATAAATGTTCTCATATTCATGTAAAGCTTCATGTCTGCTTCATTTGGCTTCTCAGCGAGCTGCGTGTTACTCACCTGTTTATCTGTTTAGTGTTTGTGCCGGAAGCCTGTAGGAGGAAAATGTAGAGAATGGAGTTTATTTTTATAGTAGAGTATGCTGTTGCGGCCAGTGGGCCGGTGGAAACTATAATATGGAAACCAATGATCCGCTGTGGCGACCCCTAACGGCAGCAGCCGAAAGTAGTAGTAGTAGTAGTAGATGCTGTTGCGGCCAGCACTCTATTACAACTGTCTATTGACCCCACCAGTCTCATTAGCACTCTTATCAGGACCAAGATGGCCGTTTCTTCAGCTCTAAAGCTGATAAGATCAGTGTTGTTCATCCTTGTAGGGAAATTGTATTGTACAGCAGCAAGTAGACTCAAAACGGTTGAAAATACAAAAACCAACATAACACAACCGTTGCACAAGCTTACAAGGTGTAAATTGTGGGGAAAGATCTTGTCAGTGATGATGTCCTCTCTATCCAAGTAATGACCAGATAGGGTAATGTACCTAACTTGCCTCTGAGTATCAATAAAATGTCATACCTAATAGAAATGAGCAAATACAGAAAAAAAAATGTAGTGATTTCTAATCATTTTTATCTTGTTTTTTTTTTTTTTTTTTTTTTCAGCATCTCCAAAGTGAGTGCCACAAAGACTTCTCTAGGAGTGATGAGTACCTGGTAGTGGACAATGTGGTCTCAACACTGCACTGCACCTTCCTCTCTACCAAAACTAAAAGGTAACGCTCGATTAATTATGCCTATTCCATTAAAGAGATGCCAGTTCATCCAATGTTCGTGACTCAATGCCACAGAAATCCAAGATTTCTTTGCTTCTCCTATACATTTCTAATGTATATCAAGGTCCTGTCATTTATTGAAACTGTCTGCATCTTATCACCCTGTTCTCCTGGCTTATCTTTCCTTCCATCTACATCTTCTCAGCCCTAACAACCTGTTTTATTAGTTTAATTTATTTCTGTAAGCAATAAGGTCCTGTGCAAACGTACTACTGACTGCCAAAGGAAGAACACTTGCAGCTGTTCCAAGCGAGAGATCTCTGCATGTCGCATTGTCTCTGTTATAATCTCACGGTTTTGAGGTGGTGAGACTTATTTCGAGGTTGTTGACGCCATGCAATTTGCGCGATCCAATGAACTAGTCAGAAATAGAGAGACACTTCTGTCAGCTATGTCTTCACCACACTCCAGCAGACGGTTACTGATTAACGTGTCTCTGATATGCACAAGTTGATGATTAATATGTAAATATTTTCAGAAACGGGGAACTTAACAAACACAAGGTTACCAAAATTAGACTTGGGAAGCTAAAAGTCGAGGGCGCCCCAGTGGCTCGCCTGGTAGAGAGCATACCAAATAAGGCTGAGTCCTTGCCGCAGTGGCCTGAGTTGGAATCTGGCCCGGGCCCTTTGCTGCATGTTATCCCCTCTCTCTCCCCTGCCTTTGCTCTCTCTCGCTCTCTCTCTCTGTTATTGCGATCAATAATAATAATTGCACAGTGCAATAATAATATTATTGCACTGTGTTGATCCTTCCTAATGCTACCATTGCTAGCAGAGCAATAACTAGCTTTCCCTCTTTGGATAGGTCACAGTCGATCTGTCAAGTGCAATATCTCGTGAACAGCGGGTCCGATGTTGATTAAACTTATGGGAATGATGCACCCTGACACTGAGCTCTGCCAATAACAAAATAACACATGACCCAACATGGAGCCCCCTGCAGGCCAAAAAAATCCCAGACTTCAAACAAACACACAACTTTCTCACCATTGCGAGGAGAATCTTGAAATTTGCTACAAACATGCATCTCGGGGGTGTCCGGGTAGTGTAGCGGTCTATTCCGTTGCCTACCAATACAGGGCTCGCTGGTTTGAATCCCTGTGTTACCTCCAGCTTGGTCGGGCGTCCCTACAGACACAATTGGCCATGTCTGCGGGTGGGAAGCCGGATGTGGGTATGTGTCCTAGTCGCTGCACTAGCGCCTCCTCTAGTCGGTCGGGGCACCTGTTCAGGGGGGAGGGGGAACTGGGGGGAATAGCGTGATCCTCCCACGCGCTTCGTCCCCCTGGTGAAACCCCTCACTGTCAGGTGAAAAGAAGTGGCTGGCGACTCCACATGTATCAGAGGAGACATGTGGTAGTCTGCAGCCCTCCCCGGATCGGCAGAGGGGGTGGAGCAGCAACCGGGACAGCTTGCAAGAGTGGGGTAATTGGCTGGATTCAGTTGGGGAGAGAAAAAAAAGGGGGGGGTAATCCACAAAAAAAAATGTACGAGTTTTTTTTTTTTTTTTTTGCATATTCCACCACCATTATCTCAATGTGGGAAGAATAATTATTTCAAGTGGGACCCTTTCACCATAAACAACAAATAACCAAATCATAGAATTTTGTCATAGTACTCCCCACATGAAAGTGAACTGTCAACTGATTCCCATTCATCCATCCATCGTTCCATGATCCAAACCGCTTATCCTGCTCTGAGGGTCACGGGGATGCTGGAGCCTATCCCAGCAGTCATTGGGCGGCAGGTGGAGAGACACCCTGGATAGTCCGCCAGGCCATCACAGGATATTTATTCCTGTTTAGGCATGAAAAAAAATGTTTTGAACTTCATTTTTTAAACACCCATTTAACAAACCAATGAATAAAATTATATATTGTGTGAAAACTACAAAATAAAATCTTTATATTTGTTCAACTAATGTGTTCACATGTTTTGACATATTCTTATACTCATAGCGATGCAAAAATGTGGAACTTCGTTCCTAACTCCTCAGCGTCTCCCCTCAACTGATTCCCCTCATATTTAAACAAACATAACTCCACTTCCCTTTCACCTAGACTCACACCAAGTCCCAAGAAATGTGATTTGTACACGCCTCTCTTTAAGCTGAACATTTCTGTCCTCCATGGTTGGGTTAAGAACTTTGATGGGGATGGGAATGATGTGTTTTGCGTTAGAAACAATGTTAGAAAAGAGGGGGCAGGTTAAACCTCCTGCTTTATTTGTAACAGATTGAGGCCAGGGTGTCTGCATCTTTCATGGGGGTACCTTCTTATAACTTGTATTATCACTTGCTTTTATTTTTATATAGGCGAAAGTACAGTATACCCTCCATTTTGGTTGCTCCTGGACTATGCAGAGAAACCAAGCAAAGGCACAAGGAGAGGGACGGTGATGCTTCGGAGACAAAAGGACAGTGCAGTAGAGTTTTGGCCACCTCCGGGTGTGGGGAAGCATCTGAAGGACCGTCTTCAAAATATAACCCTACCCACGGCACTGCTCTTGTTACCCACGGTGAGTGGGGCAGGGAGATCGGCGGCGACAATAAAGGGAAACCTCAGCCCAAGCACTTGTCTGTCTCACGCAAACGGCCCTGCTGGCATGACCCCTGCAGTGCTTGCTCTTGTAAAGCTGAGCCCATCCAGATTCATAGACCTGAGGCAGAGATGGCTCCCTCTAGGGGCGACTCTTTTATCCCCGACCCAACACTTGACCAGGAGGGTCACAGAACTTGTGTAGATGGGAATGGCTCAGGTTTGCACAATAACAAAGAGGATTTGTGGAATGAATTTCCTTCCAACAGCCTTGTTGTTAACTCAAAGCGGCATGAGGTGTCAGCAGAGTCCCGGGACTCTTTGTCGATTGACTGTGTTTGTGATGGACTGCCAGGGAAAGTGACATGTGTCTCACAAAACCAGGAAGCTGACTCTCCACAGAGCCCGTCTCCAGTTAGGACATTTACGAGGAAAGTCAGAGTTTACAAACAGAAAAGGCTGAGAATGGAGACGCAGCCGACTGGTCAGGAACCTGCGAAGCTCGCGGACATTCCAGGGAACGCCATGCTGAACCTTTGGCAGCTTTTTCAGTCGAGCGACGACATGGATTTGGAGTTCCGTGGTTTTGAGGACTAGAAGTTGACTAGATATTTCTCATGGAAATTAAATGCAGGTCTGACAAACTGTCACATCACAGGAGCAAAAAAAAAAAAACACACAAACACACACATGAGGCGTAGTGATGTATTTGCTCAGAATGCAAGGTTTAAAACTTGAATGTGGTTGAATTAATTTTTTTATGAAAGAGTATCAAATATAATCTTTGTGACTGCATGTCAATGAAATGTATTTAATGTGAATACCAAATGTCCTTCGTTTTACGGGAAGAGAGGGAAACGCAGCAACGGCAGCTCAACGTGAAATCTTCCAACATCACATACTTTGTGTGATGAACTTTCTGTGAAATGTTGTCATTATATAAATAAAATATAAACCCTGTGAAATAGATATGCTATTCTACATATTTTCTCTCTTGCTATTCTCATTTCGTATGATGTGCTTACTTTGCAATGCGTCGTATTGCCGTGTTGGAAAGAGACACGGAGAGGATGTCCGGTGTGTGCAGCTCCCACTTCCGTAATAATAAGAAAGGTGAAATTGGATTTGCAGTATGGATGGAATTACCCGTGGCATACGTATGCATTAGCTTGATAGCTTCCCCCCATGTGTTCCCCTGTCTTTAGACCATTAGCACGGTGCTTTTGCTCTAACGTCACTGCTCTTGAGTGGGGGTCCACGTGTCACTGGTGTTTTGCAGGGACTGGAAATAAGAGGCACGAGGAGGTGTGCTGCAAATAGTGACACTACTGAACACAATCATCCATCCAATTAGAGCTCATTA
>NC_079219.1:56244237-56246737 GCF_029633865.1 Lampris incognitus
GCCGGGATCCATCACGGGAGCCCACGGGATGAGGATCGGACGGGGGTGTGTGCGGCGGTTTTGAACGGGCGCAACTTGGACGTGGTTCGGAAAATAGGTCGGGCTCGCGTCTTCCGCCATCCCACGAGCTCTCGCCCGTCGCAGCTCATATTCATGCACGAGGCGTTTCTGCAGTGAGCCGCCGGATATTGATGTGTTTTAAGGAGGCGTCCCCTCCCTCCCTCCCTCCCTCCCTCCTCTCCTCTCCTCTCCTCTCCTCCGTGTCTTCCGTAGGGGGGCTCAGCTCTCTCAGATACGCTCGGCGCGACGCTCATAAAGAACCCCCGATGGCTGCCGGCGCAAAGCACTGCGCTAAGCCGGAGACCAGCGCGCGCGCGCAGCCCAGCCTCCCCTAGCGAAGGCAGGCAGGACCACGCCAAGCCGTGCGTGCGTGCGTGCACGCGTGCGCGCGTGTATGACTACGTCTGTGTATATGTGATTTTTTTGGGGGTTTTTTTTTTTTCGTTGTTTTTTTGGATTTCCGCATTGATTGACTCTGCTCCTCGGTCCAGCGGGAGGCGGCAGGAGATGATGGACGGGCTGCGATGGTGGATTTCCCTCTCGTGCGTCTGCGGACTGGTGCATGTTGGTCACCCGAGCGACCCGGATCCGCCGCACGGTAATGTCGAGCCGCCTGAACCCCGAAAGCGTTGCGTGTGTCACGTTGTTACCGAACCCGTGTCGTGTCTCCGGACCCTGCACGCCGGACCGGAGCCCGGCCCCGGTCCACGCAGCCCGCCCGCCCGCCTCGTCGGCTCTGCACGCAACTTAATGGCAAGGCGCTGGCGTGTCGTCCGCACGCAGAACCGGGTTTTGGCGTGTGCGCTGCGCGCGATGTGGCAGTGTTAATGTGCTTTGTGTTGTTGTGTGTTTTTGTGTGTGTGTGTTGTTGTTGCACGGCGAGATGTAATCGGTGTTTTCCTCCTCCACCCCCCCCCCCACCCTCCACCGTGCAGGAGACGCCTCGTCGAGCGCCAAGGCTCTTCGTGATGCGAGCAGGTTGGCCGGCAGGGAGGACACCGTCCCCCTCCGCCTGCTCCGCAGCAGACTCCACCGCGGCCGCGTCGCGCGCGACGCGCTCGACACACGGATCAGAGCCGGTCCCGGTTCGACTCAGGTAGGCCCGTCCTGCTGTGTGTGTGTGTGTGTGTGTGTGCGTCTCTCTCTCTCTCGGTGTGGTTTGTTGTCGCGATGTGGAGTTTGTCCGGATTTGCGCCCCCCCCCCCGCCACGTAAAAGAGACGTCCCCGCCCCCGCCCCCCCGTTCCCCAATCCCGTTTGGTGTTTTTGTTGATTCACTCTCTCCACCAACCCTCGTCTGCACCACCACCTTCGCGTGCACGCCCGCGGGTGCACTGTAGGTCCGCCGGCCCCGCACGGATCCAGAGAGAGGATCGAGCGGATCCGGATCTGCAGGTGCCATATGGTCCTCTGCAGGACGCAGCTCTGCATGCACACCAGGCAGCAGGCCGCGCTGGCTGCTGCAGCCCCGGCGTGGATGCATCCCAGTAGCAGCCCCCCCCCCCTTTCACTACCCCAGCTCATGTGCTGGGGTTCCGCTTTCAGACTGGTGGGCCGAATTGTTATTATCTTATTTTATTTTATTTTATTTTTGCCAAACAGCTCCAATTTATTGATTTGTCACCAGCGATAAACCAGCCGGGGGATTTGATTCTAGGGTGATTACATTTGCCCCCCCCCTACACACACACACACGCGTGTGCATATATGCACACATACACTCGTGTGCACACACTGATATGGACACACACACACACACACACACACACACACACACACCACCCCAATACCCAATATCCCTCTCTCTCTTTTTTTAAAAATATATTTTTACCCCCAATTGTACTTGGCCAATTACCCCACTCTTCTTCTGCTCCACCCCTTTGCAGACTACCACACGCCTCCTCCCATACATGTGGAGTCGCCAGCCGCTTCTTTTCACCTGACAGTGAGGGGTTTCCCCAGGGGGACGTAGCGCGTGGGAGGGAGGGTGGATGGATGGATGTATTGCATCTATGTAGTGCTTTTCTAGCTGCAGTAGGCACTCGGGGGAAAAAAGAGGATCGCCCCCCCGAACAGGCGCCCTGACCGACCAGAGGAGGCGCTAGTGCAGCGACCAGGACACACACCCACCTCCGGCTCCCCACCCGCAGACACGGCCGATTGTATCTGCAGGGCGCGCGTGACCAAGCCGGGGGTCACACGGGGATTCGAACCGGCGATCCCAGTGTTGGTAGGCAACGGAATAGACCCAACATCTCATCGTGTGAAGGAAAATGTCCCCTTTCCTGGTAGTTCTTACTTGGTCCATGAATGGGTTGACTGGAAGGCTGCAGAAGGTGTTATAATTCGATACCAAATGGCGAATCCAGAACGCCCGAGGAGGTAGCCTGCCCCAGCCACCTGAGCCGGTCCCGTCAGAACCCAACAGCGTCTGCGGCCTA
>NC_079219.1:56251737-56264237 GCF_029633865.1 Lampris incognitus
TCTAGCGCTCTCTCTTGCTCTCTCTCTCTTGCTCTCTCTCTCTCTCTCTTGCTCTCTCTCTCTTGCTCTCTCTCTCTTGCTCTCTCTCTCGCTCTCTTGCTCTCTCTCTCTTGCTCTCTCTCTCACTCTCTTGCTCTCTCTCTCTTGCCTGCTCTCTCTCCCCCTCTCTCTCTAGCGCTCTCTCCCGCTCTCTCTCTCCCGCTCTCTCTCACTCTCTTGCTCTCTCTCACTCTCTTGCTCTCTCTCACTCTCCCCCTCTCTCTTGCTCTCTCTCACTCTCCCCCTCTCTCTCTTGCCCACTCTCTCTCTCTCTCTCCCGCTCTCTCTCACTCTCTTGCTCTCTCTCACTCTCTTGCTCTCTCTCTTGCTCTCTCTCACTCTCTTGCTCTCTCTCTTGCCCACTCTCTCTCTCTCTCTTGCTCCCTCACTCTCTCTCTCTCTCTTGCCTGCTCTCTGTCCCTCGGTCTCTCTCGCCTGCTCCCTCTCTTGCTCTCTCAATCTCTCTTGCCCGCGTTCTCTCTTGCTCTCTCTCTCTCTCTTGCTCTCTTTCTCTTGCTCTCTCTCTCTTGCTCTCTCCCCCTCTTGCTCTCTCTCTTCCCCCTCGCTCTCTCTTTCCCTCTCTCTCTCTCTCTCTCTCCTCCTGTACTTACCTCTCCCACACTTTCATATCTTAATTTAGACCTACGCTTTCCAAACCTTTTCTCTTTCTGCCTCTCTCTTACTGTGCTGAGCAACACACTGAATTTTCATGGTGCAGTGTGTGTGTGTGTGTGTGTGTGTGTGTGTGTGTGTGTGTGTGTGTGTGTGTGTGGATGTGGAGTGCCGAATGTGGTGAACTACCAAAGTGAGCCATGCCCACTCACCAGACCCTCTGTCTGCGTCCCGTTCTGCTTGGTGTGTGCGTCTCCGCCACCCCGCCGGCCAGGCTCACACACCCACGCGTGGCAGAGTGACTGCAGCGTTACATCACACAACTTCCTAAATATGGAGGACGGGGCTCTGCGAGCCTGTAGCACCACGCATGTCATGCGTGTAAACGTTTGGTCCGCATGAAACAGCTTTGTGTCTTGTGAAAAAGACACACACACACAGTACTGTATATATAGATCATGACGGCATGGTTGTGCTGTGGCATCCCGAGTATTCCCGTCCGTGATTCCCAGTCACCATTTCCCCACGCCTCTCGGCGGCAGGGCTCCTGGTTGCCCACCGTGAGTGTGAGTGACGGCATCCCAGATTCCCCCTCCCGTTGCCCTCTTCTCCCGTTCACTCCCCACAGCCTTTCTTCCTGTTGCCCTCTGCTGTTCACTGATCCTTCCCTGTCCCTGCCGATGTTCTGCTGTTTACCGCCCGGCTCTGATGCCGCGCCGAGTAAACGCCGTCGCCACGCTTGTTGTATCTGGAGGAGTGGTAGTTGAATGAGGCGTGTTTATTTTGGCTCTCGCTGGTATAAACCAGTCTACTCCGAGCGATCAAACAGTCGCTACTCCAGCTGGCCTGCAGCCCTCCCTGGATCGGCAGAGGGGGCGGAGCAGAGACCAGGACGGCTTGGAAGAGTGGGGGAATTGGCCAGGTACAATAGACTCTGTGCGTAACTGTAGTCCACTCCCAGACAGAATCTGGATGTGGGCCACTTCAGGCAGTGATGCGGCACTGATGGCCTTCTTCTGGCCCTGACAAAATGGATGTGAGCCTGAAGTGGCCCACATGTATAACAGCAAATATGGCCCAGATATGCCAAATCAAATGTGGGCCTTTTTTGGCAAAGATGCGGCGCTCTCGGCAACATGTAAATCTGGATGTGACCCTGAAGTGGCCCGTGTGGTAAATGGCGAATGTGGCCCAAATATCACAACACACATATGGGGCCACCTTTGGCAAATATGTGGCACATGCGGCATTGCTACGGCTTGGTTCTGGCCCAGATCTGGCAAACAGGAGCACCTCAGTGACCGCCAGTGCCGCATCATTGCCTGAAGTGGCCAGCATCCGGATGCTATCTGGATTGCCTGCCAACACGGGGATCGGTGGTTCGAATCCCCGCGTTACCTCCAGCTTGGTCGGGCGTCCCTGCAGACACAACGGCTTCCGTGCGCAACTGTAGTCCACTGACTTCCGGTTTCCACTGCAGCGGTCACACCGGTTTCCCGTTTGTCGGCGCGTGCGATCGACAACGCCGTATTTTTCGCCACGCCTGCGAGATTCACCACGGGTAAATGTCGACGGCGTGCACGGAACTGTCGACAACCTTTCACCCGCACCCACCAGCAAATGGGGGGGGAAGTTTCAAGTTACGACCACAATCACGGGGATGAGTATCCTCATCCTCGCGATTGAAAGTTTGTCGACACTTCCGTGCGCGTCGTTGACATTTATCCGTAGGAAAATCTCGCAGGCGTCGCGAAAAATACGGCGTTGTCGATCGCACGAGCCGACAAACAGGAAACTGGCGTGACCGCTGCAGCGGAAACCGGAAGTCAGTGGACTACAGTTATGCACAGAGTCGATTGAGGAGGAAAAAATGGGGGCGGGGGGGGCAGTTGCTCGGTTTTATATTTTACTTGTGCGTCTGTGTGTGTGTGTGTGTGTGTGTGTGCGTATACTGACACTGACACAAGCCTCATTGCTGCAGTGTGCCTGCCTGTAGGAGGGGGTCACGGGGGGTCATTATGTCCCAAGCCGTCTTTGTCATCCTTTTGCTCCTCCATGTCAGCAACCAGCTACAAATTACCATTCATGGGAGTAGAGAGAGTGTGTGTGTGTGTGTGTGTGTGTGTGTGTGTGTGTGTGTGTGTGTGTGTGTGCCAGGGTGGTGGGTTACTTTTTACACCCTCCCCTCAACACGTCTGCACACACACACACACACACACCCCTCCCCACCCTCCATAGGTCCCCCTGCCCGTTTTCCATTCAGCCTCGCTCCCAAGCCCCTAACCCCTCCCCTTCCACCTAACCCCTCCCCTCCCATGTAGCCCCTCCCCTCCCACCTGCTCACACTGAATAATACATGGTGCAGTAAGATTAAAGCAGGCTGGAGAAATGGGATGTGTGTGTGTTTGTGTTTGCACGTGTCTGTATGTGTGTGTGTGTGTGTGTGTGTGGGGGGGGGGGAGGTGTTGACTGTGAAATAATAATTATGCCAGCGCAGCGTGGAGAAGGCGGAGGCTGGCGGAGGATTCTGACACATTATGCTGCTCATTATCACAGCCACATCAGGTAGAAAAGCGCTCATCATACGCCGCATGTCCACGTGACGGTCGTCCGTGCGTTGCTGTGCGGTAACAGAGCCACAGGAGTGGGACCGTATGAGATTTTCAGGCGGTGGTTTAATAATGCTTCCTGCGGCGCAGAGCGGTTGATTAATTGCAAAAATGAGGCGCAAGGAATCGGCTTATAAGCTCAGCAGCGTGTATGCTCGGGGTGTAAGACAATATCGATACACTCGAGTGTCGCGATATCATCTTTCGTGGTACTGTATCGGTTCTCGAGGCACAAAGAACACAGGCCTATAAAATCGCGATATATCGCAATATCGCGATGTATTGAACTGTAACCCCCTGTATCCTGATACGCATCGTATCGCCAGATTCTCACCGATACACGGCCCTATTATATGCAGGTGTAGGTGTGTGTGTGTGTGTGTGTGTGTGAACGAGACAGATCGAGAAGATACAGAAAAGGGAACAAGGGAAATGAAGCTCGCCGCGTCTGGATGTTTCCTCTGTAAACACACGTGGCCGTGGCCGTGTTTGATGGGAGATGGAGGGGGGGAGCAGGTGTGCGGGTTTCCGAGGGGGACCCGGGAGGGTCGTAACCTGCGCGGTGTTATGAAATAACGCCGCTGCGGCGCAAAAAAAAAAAAAAGGCAGGGCGTTCATTCCCCTTCCTGTGCGAGGCGCCGTCGAGAAGCTGACGCAGACGGGATGCATTATTTCTACGACTCTGCCTTGTCGGCCTGCAAGCGTGCAGACAAATTCTTCATGCTAATGCAACGAGTCAATTACCAGGCCGTGCTAAATGCATTATTCATGACTCTGAAGGGAGGGTGTTTCTGTGCATCGAGCACCATGGTATTGTGTGTGTGTGTGTGTGTGTGTGGGGGGGGCTGTTGAGGGCAGCGCCAGAGCCGACTGAGCGTTGATATAGACATGTCTAAGCATCCCTGTTCGAGAAGAAGCTAGCTAAACATCCATCCCGTCGTGGTTCAGTGGCCTTGATGAATGGCTGCGTTTAGCCCAGGTGGAAATCTAGCCATTAACATCTACAGTAAACAATGAATGTGTGCACGTGTGTGTGTTTGTATGCGTATGTGTGCATGTGTGTGTGTTAAAGACAGACAAAAGGTTAGTCTCCCCAGTGCTGAGTGTGATGTGAACCCTGAAAAGGCCTCTGGTGAGTGTTGGTAGGCCGCCCAGCTGGGCCTCAGGTGGAGAAGTGGTTGTACGTGTTCCAGCATAAGCGGCGTCTCAATTAGAGCCAACAAGAGGAAATAATGGATGAAATGACAAAAGGGAGAATCAATACACAGAAGAAAGGAAACAGATTCCCCCCCCCACCCATTTTTCTCCCCAATTGTACTTGGCCAATTACCCCATTCCTCCGAGCCGTCCCGGTCGCTGCCCCACCCCCTCTGCCGATCCGGGAAGGGACCACATGCCTCCTCCAATACGTGTGGAGTCGCCAGCCGCTTCTCTTCACCTGACAGTGAGGAGTTTCACCAGGGGGATGTAGCGCGTGGGAGTATCACGCCATTACCCCCGGTTCCCACCCCCCACCCCCGAACAGGCGCCTCGACTGAGCAGAGGAGGCAGTAGTGCAGCGACCAGGACACGTATCCACATCTGGCTTCCCACCCGCAGACACAGCCAATGGACTCTGTATAACTGTAGTCCACTGACTTCCGGTTTCTACCAGTTTCCTGCTCTTGACAGTGACATATGTTTTGCGATGCCTGCAAGATTTACCATGGATAAACATCAGTGACATGCACAGAATTGTCGACAAACTTTCATCTGCACCTATTATGAGAATGAGTATCTTGATATGTACGTTAACGTGATATGTACAACTTGAAACTTTTCACCCGTTTGCTGGTGAAAGTTTGTCGACAGTTCTGTGCATGTCGTTGACATTTATCCGTGGTAAATCTTGCAGGCATCGTGAAAAATATGCCATTGTCAATAGCACACGCCAACAAACAGGAAACTGGTATGACCGCTGCAGTAGAAACCGGAAGTAAGTGGACTACAGTTATGCTCAGAAGCCATTGTGTCTGTAGGGACGCCTGACCAAGCTGGAGGTAACGCGGGGATTCAAACTGCCGATCCCCGTGTTGGTAGGCAAGGGAATAGACCGCCACACCGACCGGATGTCCCGAAACAGATTTTTAAGATTTTTTGTCAACTAATTCGTGTCATAACTTCAGTTAAAAATGGCTCAATACATCGGTTGAGGGACTTAAAGAAAATACTGGAGGCTCTCTGAGGCCCCCGTCAGCCTTTACACAAGGTGCAAAATAGTTTAGTCCGCCCCGCACGAGCATCTCTGAGTGCAGTGCATCTAGTTCTGCCGTGAGTGACTGCTGATACGAGCACAAGCACAGAGTCACGTCTTTCCCAAAGAAAGCAAAATCTGGGTTCCAGAAAAGATAAGAAAAAAAGGAAAGGGAGAGAAGACAAAATGAGGGGAAACAACTGTTGAGCAATTTCTTCCAAAAGAAAGGTGAGCTGGGAGCTTTTAAAAGAAAGGTGGCTAGCTAACTCCTACTACCACAGCCAGGTAGCAGCTAGCTAGCTAACGCTCCTACTACCTGAACACAGTAGATGTTAGCTAGCTAGCTACTACTGGTAAGGTTAGGTTAGGTTAAAATAGATTAATGTACTGTGATTATAAATAATATACAGTATGCTAGAACTCAAAAAAGTGGTGTGTGAGAGACAAAAGAGGAAAGGGGCCCACAGAAACTGCTTATGTACAGGGCCCAGAATTTTGTGCTACACCCCTGTAAAGGGCTGATACTGGATGTAACCCAAACCAAATGTTCTGTTATTATGTCTCTCTCTCTCTCTCTCTCTCTCTCTCTCTCTCTCTCTCTCTCTCTCTCTCTCTCTCTCTCTCTCTCTCTCTCTCTCTCTCTCTCTCTCTCTCTCTCTCCCTCTCCCTCTCTCATATTAAAGTGTTATTAGACTGATAGCTTGTCCGTGCTGACCGTGTGACTCTCTCTACATCTGACTTTGAACGAACACATTTGACGTTGGGCTTTTTGATCACTATAGTGTGTTGGCCTTGGACAGCTTTGGACCGTGAAAGGCGCCAACGATGCGGCGTTATTACTGTGTCACTGTGTTGTACTGTGCTGTGCTGTGTGTGTGTGTGTGTGTGTGTGTGTGTGTGTGTGTGTGTGTGTGTGAGAGAGAGCGAGAGAGCGAGAGAGTGTTTGCTTGCGGTAACAAGTCCTCCAACCCATACGACCACATAGGTCGTTTGTCCTCTAATACGACCCACAGGAGCGTTTCCTAAATTAGCGCCCCCTACCGGCGACAGGAGATATGCCACAGATACTTTTCGCCCCTGTGCTTTGTGGGTTTTTAGAACAACAGAGTATGTAGTCAGTGTGTTTTTGTGCTGTTTCGCCGTCTAGTATAGTAACTAATATTGCTACTGGCAGTATGTTTACCTACGAATAACGTTATAAGAGCTAATTTAACGTTAGCCACAAGTTAGCAAGTCGGCTAGCGTGGACATTATAACCGCTATGTGACATCAAACTTTGCTTTTATTAATATTACTTCTCACAATAGCTTATGGGAGGAGAGCACTTATTGTAACATGGAAAGTAACGCGTTATAGAATGTAAAGAAAGTAATTTAAATCCTTATGAACTCGGAAACCACGATTAAAGTCCCTATTTCTGTTACGTTGACATTTATGCTACTGTCGCTTTAAGAACGGGTCGCGTATCGCTGACGGCATCACGCTGTCCGGAAGTAAACAATGTTCGTTGTGGCCACCTGGGTTTTTTTTTTTGTTTTTTTTTTCGGACCATGCAGAGCAGAGAAGGCCAACGCTTGCAGACCAGATGCTGGCGAGGGTTTTGTGGCCGCCATAAGATCTTTCCACCTTTGAGGTTTGTTAAAACCGTTCAAATCGAACCACGAGAGTTTTGTTTTGTTTATTTGCATATAGCTTTGAGTTGCATGTGTATGTTTGTGCATAAGAACAAGAGTTAGCTAATTGATTTCGCCGTTGTAAGACTTCAAGAGAATAGGCTAATGCTAATACAACAGGCTAATGCTAATACAACAGGGTAATAGAGGTTGTTTTATTTTTATATTTTCTCATTGTATTTTCCATTTGGGAACACGAAGAGTATAATACATGTTGAGCCATAGAAGCTGCCACTGCTGCATTTATTGTGTTTGGATTTGGGTTTAAACAAGTTAATTTTTTTTGTATTTCGAGCTGCGTTTAATTGAAGCAGTTGTTCCCTCCAAAAACCCCTCTCACACCCACAGAGAACCCCTTACCTTTTATCTATCCATATTTTTACTATTGGAATAAAGACCCTAAAATTATATTTGACTGTCCCGTATGTAATTCCCCCGGCTTCATATAATTATGGAGGACCGCGAGGAAGTAGCTTAAAATGTAAGTGTAGGTCGTAATAAGCTGCTTGGACAAACGACCTACGGGGTCGTTTTTTGGTGGAGGACAGTCGCCTTGTGGCTCATGCGCAGGGATGAGCTCTTGCATATCCTCACACACATCTGAGACGGGTCGCTCACTCGCCACGTCATTGGCCAATCCATCATCCACCCTTCCTTTCCTCCTCACATCCAGGCATTTCTACGTTGCTGCTCCACTCCTCTCCTCCTCCTCCTCCCCGCCATCTCTCCATCCCTCAGTTTCCACCTTCATCTCGCTCTTCTTTTCTCTCAGGTCTGTAATTTATTGCGGAGAGGCGTGATCTGATTTACTGGGGACTTAATGAGAAAAACACAGAGGGGAGAGTTGAGCATGTGTATGTGTGTGTGTGTGTGTGGGGGGGGAGAAACAAAGGAAGAGAGGAGAGAGAGTGATAGAGAAACAGAGCAGGGAAATGGAGAGAGTAATCTGATGGAGTTGCAAACTGAAAAAAAACGGTGGGAAAGAAAAGATTTTGTGTGTGTGTGAGAGAGAGAGAGAGAGAGAGAGAGAGAGAGAGAGAGAGAGGGTGAAATAGAGACAGAGAGAGGGGAAAATGGTGAAGAGTTGGATGTCCTTCGTACACCCTTGAGTCTTGGTGGGTGGATTGAGTACATCCAAGAGAAAGAGAAACTCGCTGGACCGTGTATAGATGTGTGTGTCTTTCTTTTCTCTCTCGCCCTAGGCAGGGTCTCTCTCTCCCTCCCTCTCTCTCTCTCTCTCTCTCTCTCTCTCTCTCTCTCTCTCTCTCTGATCAGTGTGTTGTCTGATCAGATGCATGCTTTAGCAGGCTTGATATCGCAGCTGCAACTCTGTATGTTGTTTGCTTCTGGTGGAGGCAGACAGGAGATGGGAAGAGAGAGAGAGAGAGAGAGAGAGAGAGAGGGAGGGGATAAGACATGCAGCAAATGTCGCCAGCTGGATTCGAACCGGCAATGGTTGCGGCCATGTGGTATGTGGTCTAACCATTGGGCTAGGGAGGCGCCCCGTGTTTCTGTCTTAAAGTGTGCAGACTGGGAGAGGGAGAGGAGAGAGACATGTCTGATATGGAGATGGAGATGGAGGTGGGGGATGTAGAATAATTTCGGGTAGGAGGAGGGGTACATTTGGATACGAGTTAGCATGTTAGCGCTAGCAGTGAGAGGGGGCAGGGGTAGAGGAGCCCCCTCATCCTTTGTCAGGAGTCCTGCAGGGATTGTGTTTGCATGGCAGAGGAGAGATAACAAGGGTGAAGTGTAGATTTTGGGAGAAGGGGCCACTAGATCTGCATCCATCTTTTGTTTTTGGTTGGTGGATTAATGGTGTAATATCGGGGCTTGTTTTGCACCCCCTCTCTCTTCTGTTCTTCCCTGCTTGGTGCAGAGGATTAAAGGAGACAAAGAGATGTCCAGGAGCTCGCTGACGATGGGGACAGAAGACTGTTGTTTTGTCAGCAGGATAAGATACCCCAGCAGGACAAGATACCCCAGCCTGTTTAAAGACTGTTGTCTCCTTTATATCAACCCCCTTCCTCCGTCACGCTAAATAAAAATCTCCATACCCGATGAAAGTACCGCACATCACACGCCACCACCAACAACAACCCAAGACATTCACGACCACGCAGCATCTGATGGCACTAAGCAACGGCGGGGGGGGGGGTGTCAATCAACGCACACATTTACAGCTACACTCACTTCACTGGACACCATACATGGGACCATGTCACTGTTTTCCAAGTCACAAGTAAGTCTCTAGCGGCACGGTGGCCCAGTGGTTAGCTCTGTTGCCTCACAGGGAGAAGGTCCTGGGTTCAAACCCCGGGGTAGTCCAACCGTGGGGGTCATCCCGGGTCATCCTCTGTGTGGAGTTTGCATGTCCGTGTCTGCGTGGGTTTCCTCCGGGTGCTCCGGTTTCCTTCCACAGTCCAAAGGCATGCAGGTCAGGTGAATTGGACGTACTAAATTGTCCCTAGGTGTGAGTGTGACGGCCCTGAGATGGACTGGCGACCTGTCCAGGGTGTCTCCCCGCCTTCCGCCCAATGACTGCTGGGATAGGCTCCAGCATCCCACGACCCTAATTAGGATAAACGGCTTGGAAAATGGATGGATGAAGTAAGTTTCTAGTGTTGGCGTTTAAATCCAAAGTCAAGTTCCAAGTCAACACTGACAAGTTCCAAATTACTTCCCAAGTCCTAAACTCTGAGTTTCTAGTCCTGAACAAGTCATCATGTGCTCGTCATCAAATTTAATGACATTTCCAAAACGAACATTCAATTTATTCAAATCACGAATGCTTTTTAAAACGTGTATCTACTATGGATTGATTCAAGGTGGATCTGCAATTGTGGAAGTGAAGAGTTGAGTGGCTGCACACGTTTTGAAAGCGTTTTATCTTTGGTTATGGAGAAGGTACCAAGTCTTTCAAGTCAAAAGGCTCAAGTCCAAGTCAAGTCACGAGTCACTGGTGTTAAAGTCAAAGGCGGGTTGCAAGTCTTTTTCAGTTTTATCAAGTCAAAAGTCATCGAATTTGGGGCGTCTGGGTAGTGTAGCGGTCTATTCTGTTGCCTACCAACACGGGGATCGGCGGTTCGAATCCCCATGTTACCTCCGGCTTGGTCGGGCGTCTCTACAGACACAACTGCCCATGTCTGTGGGTGGGAAGCTGGACGTGTGTCCTGGTCGCTGCACTAGCGCCTCCTCTGGTCGGTTGGGGCGCCTGTCTGGGGGTAAGGGGGAACTGGGGGGGGGGGTAGCATGATCCTCCCACGCGCTACATCCCCCTGGCGAAACTCCTCGCTGTCAGGTGAAAAGAAGCGGTTGGCGACTCCACGTGTATCGGAGGAGGCATGTGGTAGTCTGCAACCCTCCCCGGATCGGCAGAGGGGGTGGAGCAGCGACCGGGACGGCTCGGAAGAGTGGGATAATTGTCCGGATACAGTTGGGGAGAAAAAGGGAGGCGGGGAAAACAGTCATGTGACTTGAGTCTGACTCGTGTCCTCGTCACGTAACTCGAGTCCACACCTCTGCTGGACACCATTGCAAGCTGACAAGGTAGCATGCAAGCAGGAGTGTAGTGGCCATCATGGTTGCCAGTCAAATATCATGCAAGGTTAAAGGAAAGACACAAAGGGTTATGACTACCACTTGCCAGGTTTTACGTCCGCCTCTTCCTTGCTGTACACCCTGTTTACATGCCGGTCCACATATTCCCCACTCGCTTTTTATACATACTGATCTGCCCACTGTCTTCCAGTGCAGTGCTCGCTCTACCCACAACAGCTGCATAATTCAGAAGTCAGATGCACTGGATGTGGCTTGTACGCTGGGTGCTTTAGGATGGTCTGTGCTTTAGGATGGTCTGTGCTTTAGGATGGTCTGTGCTTTAGGATGGTCTGTGCTTTAGGAGGGTCTGTGCTTTAGGAGGGTCTGTGCTTTAGGAGGGTCTGTGCTTTAGGATGGTCTGTGCTTTAGGAGGGTCTGTGCTTTAGGAGGGTCTGTGCTTTAGGATGGTCTGTGCTTTAGGATGGTCTGTGCTTTAGGATGGTCTGTGCTTTAGGATGGTCTGTGCTTTAGGATGGTCTGTGCTTTAGGAGGGTCTGTGCTTTAGGATGGTCTGTGCTTTAGGATGGTCTGTGCTTTAGGAGGGTCTGTGCTTTAGGAGGGTCTGTGCTTTAGGAGGGTCTGTGCTTAGGAGGGTCTTGGCTTTAGGATGGTCTGTGCTTTAGGATGGTCTGTGCAACAGATCACAAGTCGCCTCGCTCGAGAGAGCCGTTTCTCCTATGGGGCTCAAAAGGACTGGGAACACGAGCTGATCTGCTTTCCCAGATAGCAAAAATTGCTGTGGCCCGGACCCGTCCCACACCCGACACTTTCATCCGGCCCACACACCGCATGGAATGATGGCACTTTGGTGGTCCCCTCCTGTTTGCCGGATCTGGACCGGAACCAAGCCATTAGCAATGCCGCATGTGCCACATATTTGCCAAAGGTGGCCCGTTTTGTGATATTTGGGTCATAATTCAGTATTTACCACACGGGCCACTTCAGGGTCACATCCGGATCGCATGTTGCCGAGAGCACCGCATCTTTGCCGAAAAAGGCCCACATTTGATTTGGCATATTTGGGCCATATTTGCTGTTATACATGTGGGCCACTTCAGGCTCACACCCATTTTGTCAGGGCCAGAAGAAGGCCATCGGTGCCGCATCATTGCTCGAAGTGGCCCACATCCGGATGCTATCTGGGTTGGGTTTTTTGCTGGTTTTTTTTTTTTTTGTTCTCAGTTGGTGTTATTTTGTCGTGTCAGCAGCCATGTTTCTTGTTTGTGAAGTCAGCCGGTGTTCCCCGTGTGGCGGGAGTGAATATATCAGTGCATAAGTGATTGGAGAGTGAATGAATAACAGCCTGGAGACCTTTAATGAGGCCTCAGTGGGCGGATGGGGGCTTAGAGGAGGCAGGAGATGAGGGGTATGTGTGTGTGGGGGAGGGGGGGTAGGTGAGACCAGCTGCTGCTGCCAAGGGAGACCTTCCCCCCCTCTCCCTCATCCCCGTTCCCCTCGTCTTTTTGCACCTTTCCTTTCTCTTACCCATGCCCCCCCCCCACACACTCCATCCGGCAGTGCACTTATATTATCCGTACCACAATGCATCTCCCTGCATTACTCTTCCTCTCCGCGCGTCTCTTCCTCTCCCCCTCCCCTCATCACAGACCCCTGACACAGCACATGTTCCTTCCTTTGTGTGCTCGTGCCGTTGTATCACAGGGTTAAGTGGCGAATCCATACGCGGGGTGTGAGTCCATTCTGATGGCTACGGCGTGTGCGGATGCATATGCA
>NC_079219.1:56267779-56360279 GCF_029633865.1 Lampris incognitus
TATGGCATTCTGACACATATCGGGCCGCCAGGTGTGACCTTTGACCCTGTCCTAAAACAAGTGGCCATTGCTCTTCCTCATCAGGAGTAGAACATTTGGAATCTGGTCTTCAAAGTTCTCCTGGTGTTTTTCTCTTATGTTCTGGAATGTCTCACAATTTGGCAGGAAGTGCATCTCTGCCTCCACCCTCACCTGCCGTACAGTGACCACACATTCTTTGGTAGCCAAGACGTTGTGTGTGTGTCTGCCCTTCCAGTGGCTGGACTGTGGTCCGTGAGCCTGTGCTAGGTAAGGACGTGTCTCTGCTGGCCGTCTCTGACGGTGGACAGACAGTCAGCCAATCTGTCTTCTCTTTTTAACATTCCAGTTTGTGTTGTAATTTGGTTTCTGTGTCCCAATGTTCCACATGAGTCAATTTCTAGGGTTTAGGGAGACCCCCCCCCCCCCCGATGCAGAGAGACGGATTAGGTCTCGATTGTGTGAGTCATACACATCATAGTCCAGAAACAGATAAATCACATTCAAGTGGCGTTCACAAGAGCCGCTTACGTTTTGAAGCACTTAGAAAACGTCCACGGTGTCCTCAGTTTAATCTAAGCTGTGTCTGTAGTAGTGCGTGTCTGGCCTTCATCTCTCTCTCTCTCTCTCTCTCTCTCTCTCTCTCTCCTCTCATCTCTCTCTCTCTCTCTCTCTCTCCTCCTCTCTCTCTCTCCTTCTCTCTCTCTCTCTCTCTCTCTCTCTCATCTCTCTCTCTCTCTCTCTCTCTCTCTCTCTCTCTCTCTCTCTCTCTCTCTCTCTCTCTCTCTCTCTCTCTCACCGCATCCTCCTCCTCCCACTCACCACTTTCCATCTCGGGTCAGGCGGCGCGGCCCGCTCAGTAAAAGTATACGACTTCTTTGCTCTCGCGGATGATTGGATCCTGACAGGAGGTTGGGGGGGTGATTGATGGGTCTCTCGGCGGGTGTGGCGAGCGGGCCCGCTCCGCTCCCGAGCGCTGTCCCGCTTATGGATTCCGTGTCACTTCTTCTTCTACCCTTGCTGATAAACACCTAAGGGGTGACACGATGTAGGGGTGATTTTCAAACTTTCCCCTGTAAATTGAATCTTTTGGGGGAGCGGGTTTACGCCACGATGGAGCGCCGGCTGTAAAAAGAAAAAGAAAAAAAACAAAAAACGATGAAATCTGTCACAGGAAATGTAGCATGTCATCTTTTGCAAACAGCCCCCCTGTTTTTTTTTATAGTCTTGCTTTATTCTTGTTTTTGTGTTATCTGCAGGTGTTTGTTTGCATGTTAGTGTGTGTGTGTGCGCTTCATAGAGTTTCGGTGAGACGAGGCACAGCGGCCCGGTTGTTAGCGCCGTCGCCTCACAGTAACGAGGTTCGAACCCCGGGGTTGTCCGACCTTGGGGGTCGTCCCAGGTCGTCCTCCGTGTGGAGTTTGCGTGTTCTCCCCCGTGTCTGTGGTGGGTTTCCTCCGGGTGCTCCGCTTTCCCCCGTCCTCAGAAAGACACGCGTGTCAGGGTGAATACTTCTGTCTGTGCCCTTGAGCAAGGCAACGGAAAGAAGAGCTGGAGTTGGTCCCCGGGTGCTGCGTGGCGGCTGCCCGCTGCTCCTCGCCACACAGCTAGGATGGCTTAAATGCAGAGCAGGATTTCCCCGCGGCGGTTAATGAAGTGTCTCAAAATCAAAATGAATCGGTATTGTAGCGAATTCGGGGGGGGGCAACCCGGTTCTCCCGCACCACGGGCGACCGCGTTAACCAGTCGACTAACGGGTCCGACCCGTTACTCGACTGGTTAAGTCCCTGAATTCGCTTACGATATGCATCGAGGCATCAACTTATTGCTGCCGCCGTCACTGGACGTGGACTGTGTCTACACAGAGAGACCACAGCAGCTCGAGTCTTTGGCCATATTTGTTTTTAAGAAGCGAAGAGAGCGAGAGGCTACACCCACCTGCAGTTTATGGTCCTGGTACAGGATATCCTAAAAGGTTCGAGCGGGTCAGTTGTTTTTTTGTGCGTGTTTTTTTTCCTCCGTATTGTTCTGAGTGGTTGGTATAGTGTGGTGTTAGTACTAGTGACGCCGTTATTCTTTGCAGTCCAAGTCTGAAGCTTCCGGAGGCCAATGTTACACTTCCCAAGGCCTTACAGGACCTTGAGACTGCACGAACAGTCTTACACACAGGACACACACACACACACATGCAGGGAGTGGTGGCTGCTGTCTGTCCTCCCAAGGGGTGGGCAGCCCTCTCTTTCGGTGCCCAGGGACCAGTTCCAGGTCAACATCCATGTCGTGTTCAGGGACAGGACAGGAGAGTGTTCAGTGTTCTGCACGGGGTTTTTTTTTTTTTGGGGGGGGGGGTCCCCCCCTTTTCTCCCCAATCATATCCGGCCAAATGTCCCACTCTTCCGAGCCGTCCCGGTCGCCGCTCCACCCCCTCTGCCGATCCGGGGAGGGCTGCCGACTACCACACGCCTCCTCCCATACATGTGGAGTCGCCAGCCGCTTCTTTTCACCCGACAGTGAGGAGTTTCACCAGGCCCAGGTAGCAAAATTGCTGTGGCCCGGACCCGTCCCACACTGACACTTTCATCCGGCCCACGTGCCGTGTGGAATGACGGCACTTGGGCGGTCCGCTCCTGTTTGCCAGATCTGGGCCAGAACCAAGCCATAGCAATGCCGCATGTGCCACATATTTGCCAAAGGGGGCCCATATTTGTTTTGTGATGTTTGGGCCATATTCAGCATTTACCACACGGGGCCACTTCAGGGTCACATCCAGATCACATGTTGCCGAGAGCACCGTGTCTTTGCCAAAAGAGGCCCACATTTGATTTGGCATATTTGGGCCATATTTGCTGTTATACATGTGGGCCACTTCAGGCTCACATCCATTTTGTCAGGGCCAGAAGAAGGCCGCCAGTGCCGCATCACTGCCTGAAGTGGCCCACATCCGGATGCTGTCTGGGGGGGGGGCATAGCACATGGGAGGATTACGCTATTCCCCCCCAGTTCCCCCTCCCACCCAAACCGGTGCCCCAACCGACCAGAGGAGGCGCTAGTGCAGCGACCAGGAACACATACTCACATCCGGCTTCCCACCTGCAGACACAACTAGTTGTGTCTGTGGGTGGGAAGGTGTAGGTCCCTACAGACACAACTAGTTGTGTCTGTAGGGACGCCCGACCAAGTCGGAGGTAACACGGGGATGCGGTCCGGCGATCCCCGTGTTGGTAGGCAACAGAGCAGACCGCCACGCCACCTAGCCGGGCGCCCCGTCCTGCACGTTTTCATCGGGGTTTCTTTTTTGATGTTGGGAGGAGCAAGGGGAGAACATGCAAATGTCACACAGAATGGTCGCTAGTCGAGAGATGACCCACCTGAGCACGCGGAGAACGTGTGTGTGTGTGTGTGTGTGTGTGAGAGAGACAGACAGACAGACAGACAGACAGACAGACAGACAGACAGACAGACAGACAGACAGACAGACAGACAGACAGACAGACAGACAGACTATACATTGGTTCAATGTGTTTTTGGGGGGAAAAAGTTGAAACTTCTATCTTTGATGTGATCAGGTCCAGCAAGTTAAGATAGAACTCACTCTTTCTGCATCGCAACCCCCCCCCCTAGTGTGTGTGTGTGTGTGTGTGTGTGTGTGTGTGTGTGTGTGTGTGTGTGTGTGTGTGTGTGCATGCGAGACCGGAGCTCATATATCTCTGTCTCGGAGAGAGCCCGCAGTGTTTGACCCTCCGGGGATCCTGTAGTCCAGCTTTGCTGAGAAAGCACGCCGACTGATTTAGCCTTGTTTATGCCAGTCTTCCCCTCTCTCTTGTCTTTCTCTCTCGGTCTGTTCTCGTTCTTCTATCCCACTCTGTCTTCTTACCTTCCCTCCCTCCCTCCCCCGCCCGACTAACCTTCACTCGCCTTTGTCCTTGCTCAGCCACAACTTTTTCCATCTTTCAGAGAAAACCTAGCTAAACATAGCAACACATTTCTAAATATAACAACATAAATAAAACATGCCCCGACCCTGTTCACCCACCCACCCACACACACACACACAGAGTCAATGCACATATGCCGACACACGGCGGTGTATAATTGTGTTATATATGTGCTTGAGATGTGCCCTCCTCCCTGTGTGCAGGTCGCAGCATCCTCACCCAGTTAGTCTGCCCCGCAGTTTCTGCACAGCCAACATGGAGTCGGACCCCGCCATCACAGCCGTGTGACCGAGGGAGACGCGGAGCAAAGATGAGACGGTTTGCTAACATTTTCTCCCCTCTTCTCTTCACTCCCCAGTGACCTCCTGTCGTCGACGTACATGGAGAGACGGGTGTCTGAAAAAGGGAAGGCCGTCGTCACCAAAGTAAGCGTTTGCAGCTCATGTGTTTAGATTCTGTCAGGCCGAGGAGAACAAAATGGTTCAAGTGTTGCCCCAGTGACTAGTCATCGTGGTCACACACGCTGAAGTCTACAGCGTGTTGGTGAGAGTATGACATCATCAGCACATCGCTATGGCGACGTCATAACCTCACTGGCGTTTTCACCACGGACTATGAAACAGAAAGTCACAGGTTGGGGGGCGTCCAGGTAGCGTGGTGGTCTATTCCATTGCCTACCAACATGGGGAAGCCGGATGTGGGTATGTGTCCTGGTCGCTGCACTTAGCGCCTCCTCTAGTCGGTCAGGGAGCCTGTTTGGGAGGGGGGGGGGGGACTGGGGGGGAATAGCGTGATCCTCCCACATGCTACATCCCCCTGGTGAAACTCCTCACTGTCAGGTGAAAAGAAGCAGCAGGTGACTCCACATGTATGGGAGGAGGCATGTGGTAGTCTGCAGCCCTCCCCGGATTGGCGGAGGGGGTGGAGCAGCGACCGGGACGGCTCGGAAGAGTGGGGTAATTGGCCAGATACAATTGGGGAGAAAATCACAGGTTGGTTGAATCAGTGCTGCTGTTCATGTGTCAGCTATGAAATTCAGGGGGCAGAACAGTCCATGGTTGGGGTTGGTGGGGTCTCTGCTAATGCGGAGACCCCTTCGAAGCTAGCGTTTGTGATGAATGTCTTTTACGGCTGGGAGCTGGGTACTGGCGATATGCTGGGCTGCCTTGATGACCCGCTGCAAAGCATTCTGGTCTGCTGATGTGCAGCTGCCGTACCACTGAGACGCCGCTGGTCAGGATGCTCTCTATGGTGCAGTAGTAGAAGTTGGTGAGAATTTTGGGGGACAGACAGGCGCTCCTCAGGAAATGCAGGCGTTGTTGGGCCTTTTTCACAAGGGCCCGGGTGTTTTGTGTCCAGGAGAGGTCCTTGCTGATGTGGACTCAAAGGAATTTGAAGCTGGAGACACGCTCCACTTCCACCCCATTGATGTGTATGGGGGATTGGCTGCAGCTTCTAGACCTCCTCAGCTCCTTCGTCTTCTGCACACTCGACATTGGAACATCATTTAGATGTTGCCCCCCCCCCCCACACACACTTTTAAAATTTACTGACCGATGCCGTACGCCAAGATGGCGGCACGCAGGGGGCTGCCACCTGGTGTGGCCTGGTCTCACATGGCCACTGAGAGGGGCTAATAGAGACCACCGCCCTCATATGAAGCTCTGAGCAACAGGAGATTAAGATAATCCACTGGAAAGCTAAACTCCACCACAGATCACACACTTGAGGCGCTATGATATGTCAGATTAGCGGTGGCATTAGAAAGGCCAGGATTTACCCTGCTCCTCTCTCGGTCAGACGGCGGATTAGTTCGACATTATTACCGAGAATAATACATAATTAGAGTTTAGGAGGTTTTTAGACCAATTACAGGATGTTCTGCTGGCCCATGATTTTCATGTTACTCATTACCAAGTAATCTTTGTGTGGATCACTCCACTGTACCGACAAATACCCTACTTAGTAGGGCGCCTCATGGGTTTCGAGTGACCCATTTTACACTAATGCCTTGCCAAACGGTGGGACGGATGTTTTTCCCTGTGTTAATGTCTTTGGTTCAGGTTGGTTTTATATAAGACAGGTCCTTCTCCCCCTGGTTGCATGTTGCACACCCGGATAGCAAAATTGCTGTGGCCTGAACCTGTCCCACACTCGACTTCCATCTTTCTTTCATCCGGCCCACGTACCGTGTGGAATGATGGCACTTGGGCGGTCCGCTCCTGTTTGCCAGATCTGGGCCAGAACCAAGCCATAGCAATGCCGCATGTGCCACATATTTGCCAAAGGTGGCCCGTATTTGTTTGGTGATATTTGGGCCATATTCACCATTTACCACACGGGCCGCTTCAGGGTCACATCCAGATCACATGTTGCCGAGAGCACTACATCTTTGCCGAAAAAGGCCCACATTTGATTTAGCATATTTGGGCCATATTTGCTGTTATACATGTGGGCCACTTTAGGCTCACACCCATTTTGTCAGGGCCAGAAGAAGGCCATCAGTGCTGCAACATTGCCTGAAGTGGCCCACATCCGGATGCTATCTGGGCAGTCACGTTTTGGTTTTTTGTTTTTTCCTTCCCTTCTGGACATGCACATAAACTCACACGGTCACACTTAGAGGGCGCAATGTCCTACTTGTTTACCCGGTGTCTGAGCCTTCCCTGTGCCCTGTCCATTGTGTTGTTGTCCAGATGAGTTCATATGATTAATTACTCTTATCTAGGTCCTAAGAGATCACGGTAGATCACACCGATTTAGGATCACAAACACACACACACACACACAAACACACACAAACACACACCCAGGATGGATGCACAGTGTTAGGGTTTTGGGTGTTTCTTGCACTGGCAAGAAGTGGAGCAGAAGGTTCAGGGAGACGGGAAGAGGAGAGACACTGGAATAGTAGAGCACAGCGCCACTTATAAATAGCTCTCTCTCTCTCTCTCTCTCCTTCATCCACTCTATCTCTTCATTCGACACTCTACCTCAGTTTACCCAGGCCTTCTCTGTCTGTCCTCTGTATCCTCTAGCGCTTTCCCTGCTTCACTACCCAACTCTCTCTCTCTCTCTCGCACTCTCTCTCTCTCGCCCATTCTATTTCCTCTATTTATCTGCCTGTCTGTTGGTCTGTCTGTAAATCTATCTGGCAATTTTCCATCTCCCTTTCTCCCTTTTGCCATTCAAAGACCTACTTCAACTGTCGATCCCTCTGTGTGTGTCTCTCTCTCTGTCTCTTTCTGTCTCTTTCTCTCTCTGTCTCTCATTCTCTCTCTCTCTTTCCATCTCTCGCTCGTCTGTCTCTCTCTCTCTTTCTCTGCCCCCCCCCATTTTACTCTGCTTGTTGGTCAGCCTGTATATCTATCATGTTTTCCGTCGACTCCTCTGTTTGCCAAGAAAACACCCACCGCTATTTAAGTCCGCTGACGTCTTATCTGCACAGGCTAGATGTCTACGATAAGAAAGTGTAATGAGAGGAAAAAAGAAGGAGGGAACGAGAGGCAGAGTGAAAGAGAGAGAAAGAGATGGAGAGGCAGGGTTAGTGGGGCATGATGGATCATTATCCGTGGGATTCTACCTCCTACTTTATATCCGCTCTCTCAGGAATCATGGTGCGATAGCCGAGCATGATGTAATATGGAGTTAGTGTAGGGAGGTAGGTAAATTCAGAGTGAGATAGAGAAACTGAGAGAGAGGAGAGAGAGAGAGAGAGGGAAGGAGGGGGGGGGGGCTGAGTGAGATAACAGAGCAATGACTTTTAAAATACAGAGAACGAATCATATTCCTCAGCATGACTGATACAGTTTCACTTCCGTTGTTGAGTAACGCACACACACACACACACACATACACACCCATAGGCCACTGTCGTCACGTGTAACCTCCATCCCAGGCGTCCGGGTAGCATAGCGGTCTATTCCGTTGCCTACCATCACAGGGGATCGCCGGTTCGAATCCCCGTGTTACCTCTGGCTTGGCCGGGCGTACCTACAGCTGCGAGTGGGAAGCTGGATGTGGGTATGTGTCCTGGTCGCTGCACTAACGCCTCTGGCCAGTTGGGGCACCTGTTCGGGGGGGGGGGGACTGGGGGGAATAGCGTGATCCTCCCACGCACTACATCCCCCTGGTGAAACTCCTCACTGTCAGGGGAAAAGAAGCAGTTGGCAACTCCACATGTATGGGAGGAGGCATGTGGTAGTCTGCAGCCCTCCCCGGATCGGCAGAGGGGGCGGCGCAGCGACCGGGACGGCTCGGAAAATAGGGTAAATCGGTACAAGTACAATTAGGGGGAAACGGGGAGGGGGGGAGGGACCTCCGTCCCATACATAGTTATGTCCTAGGAAGGGGCTATGAGATCCAGGTGCAGGGCTGTGGACATGGCAGGCACCATGTCTCTTTTTTGAGGTGGCGTACAGCTGCAGGCTCTGGAGGGACTGTGGATCAGAAATTGATCCTCTGATAAAAGCCGTCTTTCCGCTGGGAGGCCAGCTTCCTGCCTAATGGCTGCCGGGCTGCTCGTGAGATGGACCAGGAAGAGATGGGGTGCAGAGCACTTAGACTCTCCATACGCATCTATAGAAATACATGTGCGCTTATGCTCTGCACTTACAGGGAGGGAGGGAGGAGAGAGAGAGAGAGAGAGAGAGAGAGAGAGAGAGAGAGAGAGAGAGAGAGAGAGAGAGACTCTCTCACACACACATGCACCCCCCCCCACACACACACACACACTACCAGAAGGATAGAGGCTAGAGATGGACTGAGAGAGAGACGCTGTCCGTTTACAGGGGGAGGGAAGGACACACACACACACTGTCAGGTTTTGCTATCCTTGTGTGGACATTTGGTCTACACAAGGATAGCTAAACATGCACACACACACACACACACACTGTCAGGTTTTGCTATCCTTGTGTGGACATTTGGTCTACACAAGGATAGCTAAACATGTACACACACACACACACTGTCAGGTTTTGCTATCCTTGTGTGGACATTTGGTCCGCACAAGGATAGCTAAACATGTACACACACACACACACACACACACACACACACACACACACACGAGAAAGAGAGGAAGGTTAGCATGAGGAGGGCAGCGAGGGCAGAGAGAGATGGAGGGGAGGATTTACTAGACTTGCTGTTTGAGTCTCCGGCCGCCTGTAGAGGAAAGGGAGGATGGTAGGATGAGGTGGAGGAGAGTAAAGGTTTGGACCAGTCCATATACGTATAAGTGCATTTCAGACCTACAGGCTTTGTTTTGAATCAGAGGACGTGAGCCACTTTCACATTTTCTTTTTTATATCTTGTAACCGAGCTATTTTCTCGCCCGGCGCGGGATTTGATACGGGGCATACTGCACCACAAGGCGACATCACTAACCGCTCGGCTAAAGGGTCAGACCAGTTAGCTAGGGGCTAACATGTCTTACACTACTAATAAGACACGTTAGCGTGTCTGACCCTACTACTAATAAGACGCGTTAGCCCCTAGCTAACGTGTCACGTTAGCCCCTAGCTAACATGTCTTATTAGTAGTGTCTTATTAGTAGTTTACACTACTAATAAGACACGTTAGCCCCTAGCTAACGGGTCTGACCCTTTAGCCGAGCGGTTAGTGATGTCGCCTTGTGGCGCAGTACGTCCCGTATCGAATCCCGCACCAGGCAAGAAAATAACCGGTTACACAAACATCACCAAACGTCGGATCACAAAGAGCCACGCATATCAGTAGCTCTGACAACGACTCCTAGAGGATAAATATCTGAGTCTCATCACCAGCCAGTCAGACTCGCTTGGTCTTCCAAAAAAAAAAAAAAACTGTTTACTTACCCCAGTGATGTTTCCATCGATTATTTTAAACATTATTAACATTTTATGTTGAAAGTAAATTGGGATACATAACAGTTTAGAAGCTACACACCCTATAACAGTGTTTCTCAACCCAGTCCCCAAGGAACCCCTATCCTGCAGATTTTCATTGTAACCCTGCATAGGTAGCCCTGCTTGTACTTACTCGACCAATCATCTCGCAGCACTTCATTATGCAAGGTGTGCAACGTCTGGCAAAATTCACTGCTGATTGGTTGAATAACTACAAACAGGTACCTATTCAGGGTTGCAAAGAAAATATGCAGGATAGGGGTTCCTTGAGGACTGGGTTGAGAAACACTGCCCTATAACATGCCATGACCCCCCTCTCTTACTCGAGCAGTGTGACAAGCTTGTTTGGTAAAGTGGGACACCCATTGTTTTTCATTAAAAAATAACTTGACATAGCTTTGTGATGGCAGATCCAGTTTAGCATTCAATTGCCATCTCCATCAAATAGGATGTTGTGTTTGCATGTCAACCAGTGCACTTGAGAGGCATTCAGAGGCCCCTGAAACCGGCATCCCTTTAAATTACAGTCCTTACCACGGTATAACTAAATTATAATACACTAACAATTAAAATATACTTAGAACTGGCAATTAATGGAGGGCCTCCAATGGCATAGGGGGCTAAGGAGCTGTTCTGCACGTTATATCGACTGGGCGGTTTGATAATTACATCCCTAAAGATCGACCGGGCAGTTTGGGCCATTTTGCCAATATGCAAAAGGTGGCGGAATAATGATAATAGCAAATAACTACAATTATAAGAGGGTGCCTTCGCACCTTCGGTGCTTGGCCCACTAAATACTCAAAACAAGCATAAATTGTTCAGCCAAAGACAGTTTGATGGACTGGTTCAGCTTAAGATGACAGAAAGCTCAGCACTTCCTCCAGAAGATCGACTCCAAGCCCGTCTCTTGAACCCGCCAAAGGGTCGACTCATTGCTGGAGTTCTTGAAGGCGACCAGGCACAAGAACAAACAGATTAGAGGGAACATCAACCCTCTCTGGCCAGTTGAAAGCAGGTGCTGGTGGTCTCTCTACTCCCTCCGCCGGCTGCTCATCTGCGCCGAAAACCCCTTGAACGCCTGTGAGATTTTGTGGTGGTAGTTGAAGACATCCCTGCACAAACATTTGATATGGGGACATGTACCATGCAGTTCTGAGGCCATGGTAGTTCCACTGGGTGACAAAGAGACGCAGGTCTCGGTTGATTCTCGGCAAGCACACGTAGCATGAAGCCCAAAGGTGCATTTCATTGTTGCAGTCCAAGATTCCATCGTGCTCCAGCAGTGTAAAGAGGGAATGGTATACATTAGAGAGGCCATTCCAATCATCTCTCCACGGTCTTTCTATCCTCTGGTTGTGATTTCCTGGTCGGTCGGGTAGCCTGTTCGGGGGGGGGGGACTGGGGGGGAATAGCGTGATCCTCCCACGCAATACGTCCCTTTGGTGAAACTCCTCACTGTCAGGGGAAACTCCTCACTGTCAGGTGAAACGAAGCGGCTGGCGACTCCACATGTATCGGAGGAGACGTGGTAGCCTGCCGCCCTCCCCGGATCGGCAGAGGGGGTGGAGCAGTGACCGGGACGGCTCGGAAGAGTGGGGTAATTGGTTGTGTATGATTGGGGAGAGAGACAAAGTCAAGGCTCCACGTCACTTCCGCTTCCTCTGCACAGTTTTTCTCTGCAACCACGTTTTGAACGTCTTACATAGTCAAGAGTCCTTACTGCATGCTGCCATGCACGTCATCCATCTCATCCTATCGAGATTTTGCTCTTCTGATGGATTTGAGCTCGGTCTTTCTGCGAATGGGTCTTCATGTTATGTAGCAAGACGAGCCTCCTGAATTTGCACCCAAAATGCTTTCAAAATCTTCATTTATAATTTCCACCGCAGCCGCCATAATTCTCGACCGGGGAAGAGGCAGAAAAAAGGCGCGGAGAAAAAAACCTCGCTAAAAAAAAAAGGATCCCAAATTACTGAGATGCTGAGTTGCATGGGGCTAATGTTATCAGATGACCTCTGTGTTTGCTGAAATATGGTAGGTAAATTTGCGTGGGAGTTTTTACTTTGCAAATTAGGGATGTGGCTGATTCGCACAGGATTAAGATCACAGACGACCTCCGCAATTACTAGAAGTCCCCAGCGTGAAGATATGGAGGTAATAGAAGCTAGGTTAAGAGGAGAGGAGACGATCAGCGAGCAGCAGTATGGTTTCATTCCACGAAAGAGCACCACAGTTAGATGTTTCCTTTGAGAATGTAGATTGAGAAGTATAGAGAAGGTCAGAGGGAGGTATACATTGTGACCTTGTGATGGACCTGGCAGCCTGTCCAGGGTGTCTCCCCGCCTGCCGCCCAGTGGCTGCTGGGATGGGCTCCAGCGTCCCCACGACCCTGAGAGCAGGATGAGTGGTTTGGATAATGGATGGATGGATTTAGAGAAAGCATATGACAGGTTGCTGAGAGAGGAGGTGTGGTGTTGTATGAGGAAGTCGGGAGTTGCAGAGAAGTATGTAGGAGTGGTGCAGGATACGTATGAGGGCGGTGTGACAGTGGTGAGGTCTGCGGGTGCAATGACAGATGGGTTCAAGGTGGAGGTGGGATTACATCAAGGATCGGCTCTGAGCCCTTTCTTGTTTGCAGTGGTGATGGACAGGTTGACGGACGAGATCAGGCAGGAGTCTCCGTGGACTACGATGTTTGCGGATGACATTGTGATCTGTAGCGAGAGCAGGGTGCAGGTTGAAGAGAGCCTGGAGAGGTGGGGGTATGCCCTGGAGAGAAGGGGAAGGAAAGTCAGTCGGAGCAATGGAATTTCAGGCAGTGAAAGATGGAGCTTGGGAGATATTTCACCATAGCCTTGGACCAAATCTATAAGATGTAAGATGAAAATTAAGAGAACGAGGACTCCTTCAAAGAAGGCTGCAAATAAGACTGTTTTCTGTTGCTAAATTAGTGATAACCTATACAAATAACACATAACTGTTATTCTGTGTCCGGGTAGCGTAGCGGTCTATTCCGTTGCCTACCAACACGGGGATCGCTGGTTCGAATCCCCGTGTTACCTCTGGCTTGGTCGGGCGTCCCTACAGGCACAATTGGCCGTGTCTGCAGGTGGCAAGCCGGATGTGGGTGTGTGTCCTGGTCGCTGCACTAGCGCCTCCTCTGGTCGGTCGGGGCACCTGTTAACATAGCGTGATCCACCCACGCGCTACGTCCCCCTGGTGAAACTCCTCACTGTCAGGTGAAAAGAAGCGGCTGGCGACTCCACAGGTACCGGAGGAGACATGTGGTAGTCTGCAGCCCTCCCCGGATCGGCAGAGGGGGGGGGGGGCAGCCTCACTTTGCTTCGGCTGGCTTTTCAACCTTGTTTATAAGGCCTGTAAAATAACCTCAATGAAAGAATCTCGAAAAAAGACGTATTGTCAAACACAAGCGCGTCCTTTGAGCAGATGAGCAACCGAGCGGAGTGCACGCACAACCTCCCATCCGTGTTTGTATTGTGAGCTGGCGCCGGGCCTACGGAGGGAGAACTGACAACAGCGGTAGAAAAAACTGAATTTTAACTGGTCCCCGCTGTTCATACGAGACATTTAGGCAGAGACCGTCTGTGTTGTGTTGACCTGTTTGTATTTCTGTCTTTTGCCTACAGGGAGGGGAACATTGTTACTATCAAGGAAAGGTCAGGGACAACTCCGACTCCTTCGTGGCGCTCTCCACCTGCCATGGACTACAGTGAGTATTATCTTGTTTGTGGTCGTGAACGTCAGGGGCGTCGCACAAAATTCTGGGCCCTATACATAAGCCGTCTCTGTGGGCCCCTTCCTTCTTTTGTCTGTCACGCGTCACTTTTTTGAGTTCCAGCACACTATATTATTTACTATCATAGTACATGAATTTATTTTAACCTAACTTAAACTTGTATCCGCAGTCACTCGCGACAGGACTAGATGAGCTGCATTGAGAGACGCTCGTGAGGGGCGGACTAAACCATTTTGCACCTTTCGTAAGGGGTGAGAGGGGCCTCAGAGAGCCTCCGCTATTTTCTTGAAGTCCCTCAACTGATGTATTGAGCCATTTTTAACTGAAGTTATGACACTAATTAGTTAGAAATTGAAACACTTGGGCATCATTTTGAATTTTACAGAGTGGGGCGGCGTGGCTCAGGAGGTAGAGCGGGCCCGTCCGGTAATCGGAAGGTTCCCGGTTCAATCCCCGGCTCCTTCAGAGAGTGTGTCGAAGTGTCCTTGAGCAAGACGCTGAACCCCCAGCTGCTCTCGATGAGCAGCTTGGCACCTCGCGGTGGCAGGCTCTGCCGTCAGCGTTGTGAATGCGAGCCCTCGTAAAGCGCTTTCGAGTGGTCGGTAGACTAGAAAAGCGCTGTATAAATGCCATCTATTTACAGAAATGAAAATTTTGCAAACCAAAACAAACTTTTAATGCCAGGCTTCCCGAGGGGCCCCCCCGCCCCTCCCTTCTGGGCCCCGGTAGGTCCTTCCCCTTTTTCCACCCACTACGACGCGGCCGGTGAACGTCGCCGCCATTTTCTCAGTCTCTCCCTGTCCCAGCCCCGGCCCAATTAGCCATCAGGCCAGCATAATTAGTTTTAGTGAGCCTTCTCTCTCTTCTCTCTACTTATTTACCTCCTTACTAGGTCATAACTCACACAGACAGGTACTGCTCCCGTTGCAGCGTGGACCTGTCCCTCAGACGGCGTAGTATGGATTGACAGACTCCTCCGTTCAGGATTCCACGTACATATAAGACCTCTCTTCGAATCACACACATACACAGAGAAACTCCTCTCTGAAGTGTTTTCCTGTGGGACGTTTCTGTTTCTCCCGTTGGTATTTTTAGCTTTGCTCTGAAGCGGCGCTCTGTCAGAGAGAGACGGGTCAGAAACAAGGCCGCCAGGAGGATTTCATACCGTACATGCATGTGTGGTTCTGTGTTAAGGGTAACCGTGCATGTGTAAGCAGCAGAAAGAGAGATTACGGCTATACTGTGTACGTGGTCTCGTCTGTAGATTTAGATTTGAATCACGGGACTCGGTATGTTCGCGGGTCAGAGGAGTAGGATGTAAGAAGATGTAATTTCGAGTCCTTATACGTCCCGCTGATTCTACGTCCCCGAAATAGTTTGGAAAAGCTCTGTGTTCTATATAGTATATTCAGTTCTGTGCCAGGGGTGTAAGAAAATATCGATACACTCGAGTATCGTGATATTATCTTTTGTGGTACTTTTTTTTTGGGGGGAATTTTCCCCCACTTTTTCTCCACAGTTGCATCGGGTCAATTATCCCCACTCTTCCGAGCCATCCCAGTCGCTGCTCCACCCGCTCTGCCCATCCGGGGAGGGCTCCAGACTACCACATGCCTCCTCCGATACATGTGGAGTCGCCAGCCACTTCTTTTCACCTGACAGTGAGCAGTTTCACCAGGTGGACGTAGCGCGTGGGAGGATCACACTATTCCCCCCAATCCCCCCCCCCCCAACAGATGCCCCAACCGACCAGAGGAGGCGCTAGTGGAGCGACCAGGACGCCTAGTCCTCCATCCGGCTTCCCAACCACTGACACGGCCAATTGTGTCTGTAGGGACACCCGACCAAGCCGGAAGTAACACGGGGATTCGAACTGGTGATCCCCATGTTGGTGGGCAATGGAATAGACTGCTACGCTACCCCGACGCCCCCATCTTTTGTGATACTGTATCGATTCTCAAAACAGCTATATTGATTTTTAGTTGTTTACATGTAAAGGTTCGTGACAAACATTTTGTGTTGTGTGTAACCCCACGGCTGCTAGATAACAGTGTTATAACAGTATCTTCAGCCATTTCACTCTTCCACTCCCAACACAACAACGTAAACTGAGACAGAAAGTAGCATGAGCACAAAGAACACAGGCCTATGAAGCCACATTATATCACCTTTCTTACAGTACGACATATCGCGATATATTGAATCGTAAGCCCCGTATCGTGATACGTATCGTATCACCAGATTCTCGCCAATACGCAGCCTTATTCTGTACTAGATAGATCTTCCAGGGGTCCACACGAACGACAATAAAAACATTTAAAATCACACCATCAATAAAACAGACAAAACAACCCAAATTTAAAGATCAGAAAATAAGTGATGTAATTCTACATGGGAAACAAGTAGTAACTGATGGTTCGTTTCCCTGGGAAATGCACAGGTAAGAAACCAAATGCACAACACAGGCAGGTGGTTAGAGTCACACTCCGTTTAATGGTCAAGGGCAGGCAGGGGTCAGTACACAGCAAATCAGTCTGACAGACTGATAGACGAGGGGCAGGCAGACAGGCAAAACAGGTTCAAAGCTCAAGTTCTAGTTACCAGGGTTTTCAGTCCAAACAGGTGAAAAGATCTGACAAGGGGCAGGCAAGAGAAACAAGGTCCAGGAAACAGGCCAAAGACTTCAAACACGGGTAGACCGGCAGAACGAGAGTTAATGAAATGCTGGGTAGCTTGGCTGAATACACGGGATAATCTGGCAGGGCAACAGAGAAACCAGGCTGGATGCTGGCAAGGGCAGCCGATGGCTTGGGACCGGGCTGGGCCCGACCGACGACTCTGGACCAGGCTGGGTGTTGGCAGGGACGGTCGATAGCTCGGGAATAGGAACACGCTGGGCGTCGGCAAGGGAGGCCGACGGCTTGGGATCAGCACCAGGTTGGGTGTCGGCGGGGACGGTCGATAGCTCGGGAACAGGAACAGGCTGGGCGTTGGAAAAGGTGGCGGATGATCACGTTATTCCCCCCAGTTCCCCCTCCCCCTCGAACAGGCACCCCGACTGATCAGAGGAGGCACTAGCGCAGTGACCAGGACACATACCCACATCCAGCTTCCCACCCGCAGACACGCCTATTGTGTCTGTAGGGATGCCTGACCAAGCTGGAGGTAACATGGGGATTCCAACCGCCGATCCCTGTGTTGGTAGGCAATGGAATAGACCACTACGCTACCCGGACGCTCGGGATGGAGGTTACACATGACAGCAGTGGTCTATGGGTGTGTGTCTGAACCCAGGACCATCTTGTGTGTGTGCGGGGGAAGGAAAATATTCAACCATACATGACAGAAGACATACAGACACACTCATGCTATAGCTAGCCTATGATGCTATAGCTAGCCTATGATGCTATAGCTAGTGCATAATAACGTGAACTGTCAAAGTGATAAAGACAGAGAGGGGGACAGAGTAGACGAGAGAGGGGGTACAGAGTAGATGAGAGAGAGGGAAAGAAAGAGAGGGGGGACAGAGTAGATGAGAGAGGGAACGAGAGAGAGTGGGGGCAGGGTAGATGAGAGAGGGGGGGGCAGAGTAGATGAGAGAGGGAAAGAGAGAAGGGACAGAATAGATGAGAGAGGGAACGAGAGAGAGAGCGGGACAGAGTAGATGAGAGAGAGAGGGGGGGGACAGAGTAGATGAGAGAGGGAACGAGAGAGAGGGGGGACAGAATAGATGAGAGAGGGAACGAGAGAGGGGGACAGAGTAGATGAGAGATGGGGGGGGGGGGGCAGAGTAGATGAGAGATGGAACGAGAGGGGGGGGCAGAATAGATGAGAGAGGGAAAGAGAGGGGGGGGCAGAATAGATGAGAGAGGGAACGAGGGGGGGCAGAATAGATGAGAGAGGGAACGAGGGGGGGGCAGAATAGATGAGAGAGGGAAAGGGGGGGACAGAATAGATGAGAGATGGAACGAGAGGGGGGGGCAGAATAGATGAGAGAGGGAAAGAGAGGGGGGGGCAGAATAGATGAGAGAGGGAACGAGGGGGGGCAGAATAGATGAGAGAGGGAACGAGGGGGGGGCAGAATAGATGAGAGAGAGGGAAAGAGAGAGGGGGGACAGAATAGATGAGAGAGGGAATGAGAGGGGGGGGCAGAATAGATGAGAGAGGGAAAGAGAGAGGGGGGACAGAATAGATGAGAGAGGGAATGAGAGGGGGGGGCAGAATAGATGAGAGAGGGAAAGAGAGAGGGGGGGGACAGAATAGATGAGAGAGGGAACGGGGGGGGCAGAGTAGATGAGAGAGAGGGAAAGAGAGAGAGAGGGTTGTGCAAAAGGAGAGAGAGGATAGTGGGATGGTGTTGAGAGAGATTCGTTTTCATAGAGAATTTCTCTGATGCTGAGTCAGGTGTTTACCATAATGCACATCCTGTTGTCTTCCTCTCTCGCTCTCTCCTTCGCTCTCTCTCTCTCTCTCTCTCTCTCTCTCTCTCTCTCTCTCTCTCTCTCTCTCTCTCTCTCTCTCTCTCTCTCTCTCTCTCTCCTTCACTCTCTCTCTCTCTGTCTCTCTCTCTGTGTCTTTCAGAGAAACATGCACGCACACACACACGCACACGCACGCGCACAGAGAGAGACTACTGATTAATGTGATCCATCTGTAGAAAATATCTATATATATATATATATATATTCTGTTAATCATGTCGTTTTCTATATTTTCTCTCATCAGTACGTTTACATGACGTTAGAAAAAGTGGATTTATTGTGTTAGTCCGACTAAAACTGGACTTTTAAAACACATGTAAACGTGTTAGTCCCACTGAAATCGTACTAAATCGAATTTCTCGAAGTCAGACTAACACGCCCAGATGAAGCGGTTGGGGATGGATTTACTCTGGCATGTATACCGCTTCAATCGGCCCCGAACTGGCCCAGGCGTTCTGCGCATGACCCATAGCTCCGGCGGCGGTCTTTCACCCGGAAGTGAAAGTATCAACGGTATTAACATGGCTTGTGCGAGAGTGAGAACCGCGCATTTCTGGACAGACGAGGAGACAGACTTTATGTCGTGTCAGCTAAAGGAGTTGAATATCCTACAGCACGTGGATGGAGGGAGAACGCGGAATGGCGAACTATTCAAGAAAGTGGCGGAAAAGTTGGACGAAGCGGGATTTAAAAGAACCCCCCCCCCCCCCGAGAAAATCTGTGTGCGGTGGAGGCGTGGCCGGATTAACCCACCAGGGGGCCCCGGGGCATGCATATGTATCGCCCCCCTCCCCCGCCCTGTCAGTTAGGCTACGCTAACGATGCTAAACATTGTTAAATGTAAAGCTAATGCAGAGACTTTGTAGCTTGGGGCCCCCAACGCATCGATGGAGACTCGCTTGGGCCCTGCATCGCGACGCGGGGTTGGAACAAACGTCCCTTGTAGGGTACGATTGGGGATCCCTACTATATGCGAACACAATACCTCTGACCTTTTGGGGCCCCTGGTGGTCCGGAGCCCCGGGGCACTCGCCCGGCACGCCCGGTCTGTAATCCAGCCTTGGGTGGAGGCATATCGCCACCTACCGTACCGGGGTGGGAAATGCTTCCGTCGATAAATCGATTCTCGCCCGGTTCTTGTATACCGGGCCACCGACAGTAGTCCAGTTACATGGGCTAATCGAGCTGTAACCGTAGCTCGACTTAATGTGCATGTAAACGCACTGGCTCGTCAGGATGGCGTGTCGTCCGCAGTGCATATCGTCGAACCTCCTCCAGCACAAAACCATCACGGCCCACATTTTCTGACTCGGGTCAATTCGCACCCGGTCGGCTGTCCTCGAACAGAAGTGGCAACTCTTCAAGGTGTTTTATCTTGTGGTAAGCCTTGTAGTGTTTATTTCAACATGTTGCTCGGAAACTTTATCCGCCCCACGGGCAGATATTAACACTTATTACGAGGAAGTGCACTTGTTTCAGGATAATAGGACTTGTCTCCAGACATTTGCTGGGAGAGAGAAAGATGACCTCGAATCAAGTTTCCTGTTTTAAGATTATTTTTTGTTTCCTACTTTAGTGGAAATTCCTTATGACAAGTCTTATAATCGTGACGCTAGTGCACACTCTTGAAACAAGCAAATTTGTCCGTCAGCAAGGTAAGAAACATTTCTCGGCAGGTAGCATGGAGGTCTATTCCGTTGCCTACCAACACGGGGATCGCTGGTTCGAATCCCCGTGTTACCTCCGGCTTGGTCGGGCGTCCCTACAGACACAATTGGCCGTGTCTGTGGGTGGGAAGCCGGATGTGGGTATGTCCTGGTCGCTGCACGAGCGCCTCCTCTGGCCGGTGGGGGCGCCTTTCAGGAGGCAGGGGGAACTGGGGGGAATAGCGTGATCCTCCCACGCGCCACCTCTCCCTGGTGAAACTCCTCACTGTCAGGTGAAAAGAAGCGGCTGGGGACTCCACATGTGGTGGAGTCCCCAGGAGGAGGCGTGTGGTAGTCTGCAGCCCTCCCCGGATCGGCAGAGGGGGCGGAGCAGCGACCAGGATGGCTCGGAAGAGTGGGGTAATTGGCCGGATACAGTTGGGGTGAAAAGCCCCCCCCCCCCAAAAAAAACAACCATCATTCAGTAAGTTGTTCTCATTTAGAGTTCCTTACCCCGTCAAAGTGAATGACCCGAGACGGCCAACCATCGCTCACACCGCAACGATTTTGTCCCAAACTTGTCTGAGATGGCAAAAATCACACACTGCGTGTGTGGGTGGGTGGGTGGGTGGGAGGGGGGGTAAATGCTCAGCATTTCCCACTACTTGGCTATCTGGCTTGCCTCCCCTTCCTCCTCCTCCTCCTCCTCCTCCTCTTTCAGGGTGTGACAGGAAGATGAATGGACAGGGAGGAGTGAGGGAGGAATAAAATAGCTGAGCAGTAAGATGGGAGCGGTGGACCACGTTAGCCCAGACTCACCACCTCAGCCCTGGAGGAAGAGTCACTGAACAGGGACGAAGGTTCTAGTCTGCAGGACGTGATGTGGCGTTCACAGGCGGGGTTGGATTAAGCATTTTGCTCAAGGGCACTGTGGTATAAAGGAAGGGCATTTCACCTGGATGGCGTTTATCGTTTTTAATCTTCTTTTTTTTTTAGATTTCTTTTTTGGCATTTTCTGCCTTTATTGGATGGCGATAGAGAGAGAGACAGGAAAGGCAGGGGAGAGAGAGAGGGGAGGATATGCAGCAAAGGGCCCGGGGTTGGAGTCGAACCCAGGCCGCTGCGGTAAGGACTCGGCCTTATACTCGCTCTACAGCACCAGGGCACCCCCTATTGTTTTTTGGACCCCCCCCCCCTTTTCTCCCCAGTTGTACTTGGCCAATCACCCCACTCTTCCGAGCCGTCCCGGTCGCAGCTCCACCCCCTCTGCCGACCCGGGGGGCGGGGCTGCAGACTATCACATGCCTCCTCCCATACATGTGGAGTTGCCAGCTGCTTCTTTTCACCTGACAGTGAGGAGTTTCACCAGGGGGACGTAGCATGTGGGAGGATCACGCTATTCCCCCCAGTTCCCCCTCCCCCCTGAACAGGCGCCCCGACCGACCAGAGGAGGCGCTAGTGCAGCGACCAGGACACACACCCACATCCGGCTTCCCACTCGCAGACACGGCCAATTGTGTCTGTAGGGACTCCCGACCAAGCCGGAGATAACATGGGGATTCGAACAGGCGATCCCCGTGTTGGTAGGCAATGGAATAGACCGCCACACCACCCGGATGCCCCCCCTCCATCGTTTTTAATCTTAAAACCCACCCCAACCCCTGGCCCTAACCTTAACTTTTACCCTAAATTTAACCCCAATCTTAATCTAACCTGAATCCATATCTTAATTTAATGTTAACCCCCAGGTGAAGCGATGTACGAATAGTCTGTCCTATGAAGGAAGTGAACCAGAGTCCTTTAACTGGGATGACCTCACAAACCACGTGACCATCCCGCCATCTTTAAACGTAGTCAGCATGGTCCAGACAGTCGGGCGCTCCACCAAGAGGAGGCCTCTCGCTCTCCACGGCTCTGCTTTTCTGACACATTATCGGCTTATGTGCTTTATGTGTGACGCCGGACAAAGGCGTGTGGTTATCGTTAGAGGTGAGCTCTTCACGGGGGAGTCTGAATGGCGGGGGAAGGGGGGGAGAAAGTGAAAGAAGGAAGAGCGATTGGGCTCTGCTGATTCATTTCCCGTCACGGTTTGACCTGAGCAATCTCCTAAAAAGCTTCAGATAAAGTTAATTAATGGCTGTCGGCTGCACGTGTGCACTTTCACACACACACACACACACACACACTCATGTCCTTCTCAGGTTGTGTTGCAGGCAGAGACAAAAAGACCTTCACCCCGATGCTGAATGAGGCATTGATCGCTGACTTTTTCAACCGATCGCTGGCAATAATGAAACCCTGGCCCCAGTCCTTCTGCAGGACGCACCCTCCTTGGCTGTGCATGCCTTCATAAGTGTGTGTTTGTACAAGTGTGTGTGTTAGACTCGCATCTGTGTCTGTTGACATCATCGTGTGCCTGTATCTGTCTTTTTATATCATTTTTTCTTTCTGGGTTAGTAAATATCTTCTTTCCTTCGTATACTAAAAGCATTTTGGATTTGCAGTTGCTGCGTAAAAAGCTCAACAGAATCCTGTTTGCAGTTTTCATTATTTGGGTATTGCAAATTTTTTTTTTTTTCTCTCAGTTGCAGCAGAACAATCTCCCATTTCAAAGCTGTCTCGCATGCCGTCCATCTACTTGAACGGGGAGGCAGCGTTGCCCAACAAATGCCCAGTTCTTAGTTATCGCTCCAGACATGCGAGCCATAGGTGACCTTTAAACGGCGCCGCACGGTGGAATCCTCTCTCTGGTGATTGGATGACCTTTCCTTTCCTCTCGCATTAGCCTCCCTCCATTAAATGCATTGCCCGCCCGGGGAATGCATTTAACGATGCCGCGGACGGGGGCGAGAGCTGCGGAGGAGTCTGTCCTAAACTGCGTCTGGTCCCTCTGTATCTCTGTTACCGGGGTGCGGTTTACGAAAAGTGGGCAGCACGGCGGCGCAGTGGGTAGCGCGGTCGCCTCATAGCAAGAAGGTCCTGGGTTCGAGCTCCGGGGTAGTCCAACCTTGGGGGTCGTCCCGGGTCGTCCTCTGTGTGGAGTTTGCATGTTCGCCCCGTGTCTGCGTGGGTTTCCTCCGGGGGCTCCGGTTTCCTCCCACGGTCCAAAGACATGTAGGTCAGGTGACTCGGCCGGACTAAATTGCCCCTGGGTGTGAATGTGTGTGTGGTGGTGGGGGGGCCTGTGTGATGGCCTGGCGGCCTGCACAGGGTGTCTCCCCGCCTGCCGCCCAATCACTGCTGGGATAGGCTCCCGCATCCCCGCGACCCTGAGAGCAGGATAAGCGGTTCAGATAATGGATGGATGGGTTTACGAAAAGTGCTCCGGTAACATGGTAACAGGCAGCCGCGGAGACATGGCGGTGCCGGCACTGAAACAGCCGACACTTTAGCGCTAATGGCGAGGAAGTGGAATCTCCTGATGCATTATTCGGTTTAGTAATGAACGAAGGACACGTATACTGACGTGTTGTTTCTGCTCTCCTACCTCTCTCCGGACCCATTCCCCCTCCCCCCCCCTCTCCCCACCACCACCCTTACCCCACTTTTCATTTTTCCAGCGGGATGTTTTTCGACGGGAATCACACCTACATGATTGAGCCTGGAGGACGGGGGAACGACAGTGTAAGCACTTCCTGCACTTCACACACACACACACACACACATTCTTGTGCTTCTGTCTTTGTGAGGACCCCCTAATTGACTACATTCATTCCCTAACCCTAATGTTAACCATCAGAACTACATGCCTAACCTTAACCCTTACCCTAACCTTAGCCCAATGCTAAACCCATCAGAAAACAGGACAAACGGGGGGGCATCTGGGTAGCATAGTGGTCTATTCCGTTGTCTACCATCATGGGGATCACCTGTTCGAATCCCCGTGTTACCTCCGGGTTGGTCGGGCGTCCCTACAGACACAATTGGCCGTGTCTGCAGGTGGGTATGCAGCCGGATGTGGGTATGTGTCCTGGTCACTGCACTACTGCCTCCTCTGGTCGGTCGGGGCGCCTGTACGGGGGGGAGGGGGAACTGGGGTGAATAGCGTGATCCTCTCACGCGCTACATCCCCCTGGCGAAACTCCTCACTGTCAGGGGAAAAGAAGCGGCTGGCGACTCCACATGTATCGGAGGAGGCATGTGGTAGTCTGCAGCCCTCCCCAGATCGGCAGAGGGGGTGCAGCAGCGACCGGGACGGCTCGGAGAGCGGGGTGATTGGCCAGGTACAATTGGGGGGAAAAAATCAAAAAGAGAAAACAGAACAAAAAATTAAAAATTGGCGATTATAAATAATAAAAAAAAACGATTCTAGTAATAGGAGATTCGAATCTTGCCCGCATCCTGCAATTCAGCAGTGATGAAGTGCAGGTAGACAGCTTCCCTGGAGTGCCGTTTCCCCACAGAGACCACTTTTTCAAAACACTCCAACCTGTCACGACAGTCAGCAAAGTGGTTTTCTCCCTAGGCCTTAACAACCACTCACAATATCCAGACAATTGAATTCCGTACTAACAGCAGAGGAGACCTTTCCAAATGCCCCGGCATTCATACCTTTCATTAATTATTCAAACAGACTGGATGGTGAACAGAAAGCTTTATTGGAAAATCTGTATCAGCTGATAAGCAAGAAAGACAATGCCCGTCCTGAGATCAGCCCCCTTCAGTTCAAGACAGAAACTTGGAACCCATCCACCGGGCCGGCGAGACAGCAGACCTGCTCATACAATCATGGCTGGATCAGTTAAACATGTAGAGGGACGGCACGGTGGCCCAGTGGTCAGCACTGTTGCCTCACAGCAAGAAGGTCCTGGGTTCGAACCCGAGGCCGTCCCGGGTCCTTTCTGCGTGGAGTTTGCATGTTCTCCCCGTGTCTGGGTGGGTCTCCTCCGAGTGCTCCGGTTTCCTCCCACCATCAAAAAGACATGCATGTTAGGGTTAATACTCCTGCCTGTGCCCCTGAGCAAGGCAATGGAAAGAAGAACTGGAGTTGGTCCCCGGGCACCACAGCTGCCCACTGCTCCTATACAATAGGACGGGTTAAATGCAGCGAACACATTCATCGTAACGGTACAATGACAACATAAAGTGGCTTTCTTCTTTAATACGTCCAACAGCATCTTTGGTCTGGCTTCTCTCTGACCCATTTAGAGCAGGATATATTGGAGCGTGAGCCGACTTCTGTCCCGACGCTGAGACCACCGGATGTGCTGAGACTCAAATTTCAATTTAACAGTAGCTATGAGCCTTTAACCCATCCTTCCCAGCGGGAACCTGGTTATAATCCGTTGTCTCAGGAATTGCAAGAATCGATTAGGAAGGACGAAGCTCATTTGTCCAATTCTAAACCTTTACAGACAGGTGAATCGAACATCACCGGGGCACAGAAACAAGCTCTAATGGCCTTGAGCAGCAAGAAAGATGTAATTATCAAACCAGCAGATAAGGGAGGGCAAACGATGCTTCAGAATGGATTCAATTACCTGTTTGAGGCGGAAAGACAACTTGGCGATACCACAAACTGTGTCCTCCTGTCCTAACCTCCGCAATCTGAAACACAAAGTATAATTAGGAAAATCATTGGAAATTACACGATAAGACACAGATTTCAACTAAGCAGATGCTTTACCCATTCGGACCCGATTCTCCATGTTCTTGATTATTCTATCACCCAAAATCCATAAAACTCCGGAGACATGGACCGTTCCTCACAAAATACCTGTTGGAAGATCCATTGTTAGTGTCTGTGACTCAGAGTCCTGCCGTGTAGCAGAATATATTGACTACTATGTTAACGTTATTTCACAGAAACATCCGAGCTATGTTACGGATACATATGAGTTTGGCAACAATCAAAGGGCATGGAAGGACCTAAAAATTCTTTGCTCTTTTCGGTCGTCGACTCCCTGCACGCTACCATAGATCCTACCTTAGGGTTGAAGGCAGAGGCCGAGGCGTTCCGGCACTCACCGGACCCCCGCCGCCCGGACAAGGAAGTCCTCCAGTTGCTAGAAAATCACTTTTACGCGCAATGATTTTGAGTTCAATGGCGAGCATTTTTCTGCAGATATGCAGTTGTGCAATGGGGAGAAAGTATTTCCCCTCCCTGTGCAGATATAAATCTTCCAGGATGTGGCCAGACAGCGTTTATTAAACGCAAGAACCTACCTCTGCTGGGTCTCCAGTACTTGGACGACATATTTGGCATCCGGACCAGCTCAGTTGAATCTTTTAAAGAATTCCTGGCTGTGTTGAACTTGCATCACCCTAAAATTCAATTGAAACACAATTTACAATATGATAAGTTTGAACTTATGGATATCAATGTCTTTTTTTTTTTCACAGTTATGCAGCAGTTATGCATCAAGACACTAGCCAGCCAAGTCTAATTTCAAGACACAGAGATACATGCTGTCCATCATAAAACTAGCTATCATCCGAAACATACCTTCAGAGGTTTTATTAGGTCACTATTGATCAGGTTTAACCGTATTTGTACTTAACCCCAGGACGTAGAGGAAGCCACGAAGTTCATCTTCACGGCACTCTGACCTAGAGGTTATACAAAGCGGTTTCTCGGGGAGATTAAGGCTGAAGTTGGGGACGTCTTCAGGGAAAGGGGCGAGTATAGTGGAGGAAAAAGAGGAGGGGGATGGAGAAATCCTCTCACTTATCCCACTGGAGGTCACATCCTCCCAACACCTCAAGACCCCACATTCCCAGACTAAGCAAAATGTCCAACAGTTACAGGAGAAAGTGGAACCTCTCCAAAACGATCATCTGATTTACAGCAAATCGAAGAAGAAGATTTAAAAGACATTTTGGCTCACACTGCTTTTAAGAAACAGATCCAGCAGCCAGACAAACACCTTCTCAAACATTCCCCTTTCATAGCCAATAGGCACTCCTTAGGAGCTCCTCTTCTTCAGAGATAAACACCAGGGAATTACACGACTCCTCACTGTCAGGTGAAAAGAAGCGGCTGGCGACTCCACATGTATCGGAGGAGGCGTGTGGTAGTCTGCAGCCCTCCCCCGGATCGGCAGAGGGGGTGGAGCAGCGACTGAGAGAAAAAGGGAGAACACCCCCCCCCCCCTCAAAAAAAAGAAAAAATAGTGTCAGTGCATTACAACTTCCTTTGGGGAGTTATCCTTTCCTTCACCTAATCCTAATTCTAACCCTAATCCCAAATCCTAATCCTAAAATAAACCCTTAAAGAAGTGAGGACCGGGCAAAATGTCCTCGCTGTGGTGATCAACCGTTCCTCACAAAGATAGAAGTACAAGAACACACACACACAAAGCAACCCCACATTGACAGAAATGGTTGATAGTCGCGTAGCGGCGTGTTTTCCGTTCACCCCATCACATCTCACGTAGCCGCTGCTTTCGCTCTGTGTTGAATTCGCCTGTCTGCTTGTGGGGATTCGTCTCGGCCCGAGTGCGTGAAAGGCCTGACGATGAGGGAGACAGAGACGTCCTGTTATGACAGGACACTGAGTCAGGATGCATGATGTCCCGAGTTGCCCTCCAGACAAACCTGCATCAATTACAGCTCACACACAGCGAGACACCGCTGCTTTTCCTAATGAAGCCTGATTCCAGAGCACGGGGCTCGGGACGGGGAGATGTGCGATGATACAAAGTGTGCAGACAACAGAGCTGACTGCAGCCAATAAGATAATAACAATTATAGACATGATGGCTGGAATGAAGGTGCAAACCAGAGACGTCTTGAGCAAGAGAGCGAGGACCTGATCTTGATCTTAGTGTGTATGTGGGTGTGTGTGTGCGTGCATGCGGGCGTGCATGTGCATGCCTGCGTGTGTGATGGATTTGATTTGTGTTCTAATTAAAATGTCCAAAAGAAGTGTGTGGCCGGCTGGTGTTAATCAGGAGGACGCCGGAGGAGAGTCGATAAGAGGGGTCAGAGGAAGGTGTGGCGGGAGTCCCGCATGGAGGGCTACTTAAGAGTCAAATCCATACAGTTTCATTGCCTGAGAGAGAGAGTAAGAGGAGGAGCGGAGGAGGGTTGGATGGAGTTGTTAGGAGGGAGTTGTTAGGATGGAGGTTGAGGGTGAGAAGATGGATGCACATTCTCTCATTCCTCACTCGGAGATCCTCGTCCAGACTGTATTTCTGCAGGGTGTGTTAACCAGAGATGAGCTTTATTATTTTTACACATGTAAACCCATACACTGCATTTATTTTCATCCAAGTTTACAAAGACCTTTTACTTTTCGTACCCTATAATATTGTACATCAGAAGATGCATATAAAAACCCTTTCTGGATGATAATTTTGCTATTCGAAAGGGTTTTTGAATATCAAAGCTGCCCCGAGAACAAGGACAGGGTTTTTGACCTCGGAAAATATTGTTGCTCCCTTTTGACTAATCTACATATCTTTCTATGGAAAAATAAATCCACCAGTAATGCCTCCCTTGACAATAGTGGGCTATCTACCACTACTTTTGTCTGCTCCCGTTAGGGGGCGCCACAGTGGATCATCCGTTTCCATCTCTTCCTGCCCTCTGCATCTTCCTCTGTCACACCAGCCACCTGCATGTCCTCCCTCACCACATCCATAAACCTCCTCTTTGGCCTTCCTCTTCTCCTCTTCCCTGGCAGCTCCATCTTCAGCATCCTTCTCCCAGTATACCCAGCATCTCTCCTCCACACATGTCCAAACCATCTCAATCTTGCCTCTCTTGTTTTGTCTCCAAACCGTCCAACCTGAGCGGTCCCTCTAATATACTCGTTCCTAATCCTGTCCTTCTTCATCACTCCCAGTGAAAATCTTATCATCTTCAACTCTGCCACCTCCAGCTCCACCTCCTGTCTTTTCATCAGTGCCACTGTCTCCAAACCATACAACATAGCTGGTTTCACAACCATCTTGTAAAGCTTCCCTTTAACTCTTGCTGGTACCCTTCTGTCGCAAATCACTCCTGACGCTCTTCTCCACCCACTCCACCCTGCCTGCACGCTCTTCTTCACCTCTCTTCTGCACTCCCCGTTACTTTGGGCATTTGCCCCAAGTATCTAAACTCATACGCCTTCGTCACCTCTATGTTCCTTGCATCCTCACCATTCCACTGTTCTCTCTCTCATTCAAGCATATGTATTCCGTCTGATATTCATTCCTCTTCTCTCCAGTACATACCTCCACCTCTCCCAGCTCTCCTCAACCTGCACCCTATTCTTGCTACAGATCACAATGTCATCTGCAAACATCTTAGTCGACGGAGACTCCTGCCTGATCTCATCTGTCAACCTGTCCATCACCATTGCAAACAAGAAAGGGCTCAGAGCTGATCCTTGATGTAATCTCACCTCCACCTTGAACCCATCCGTCACTCCAACCGTGCACCTCACCACTGTCACACTGCCCTCATACATATCCTGCACCACTCCTACATACTTCTCTGCAACTCCCGACTTCCTCATACAACACCACACCTCCTCTCTCGGCACCCTGTTGTATGCTTTCTCTAAATCCACAAAGACACAATGTAATGTAAAACTTTATACCTCTGTAGTTGCTACGGTTCTGCACATAACCCTTGTTTTTGAAAATCAGTACCAGTATGCTTCTTCTCCACTCCTCAGGCATCCTCTCACTTTCGAAGATTGTGTTAAACAATCTAGTTAAAAACTCCACTGCCATCCCTCCACATCCCATGCCTCCACATGTATTTCATCTGGAAAAACTGCCTTTCCACTCTTCATCCTCTTCATAGCTGCCCTCACTTCCTCCTTGCTAATCCACCGCACTTCCTGATTCACTATCCCCACATCATCCAACCTTCTCTCTCTCTCATTTTCTTCATTCATCAGCCTCTCAAAGTACTCCTTCCACCTTCTCAACACTCTCCTCACTTGTCAGCACATTTCCATCTCTACCCTTCATCACCTTTACCTGCTGCACATCCTACTCTGCTTGGTCCCTCTGTCTAGCCAATTGGTACAAGTCCTTTTCTCCTTCCTTAGTGTCTAACCTCTCATACAACTCACCATACACCTTTTCCTTTGCCTTTACCACCTCTCTCTTCGCTTTACACTGCATCTCCTCGTACTCCTGTCTACTTTCTTCATCTTTCTGACTATCCCACTTCTTCGCCAATGTCTTTCTCTATATACTTTGCTGTACTTTCTCATTCCACCACCAAGTCTCCTTGTCTTCCTTCCTCTGTTCTGATGACACACCAAGTACCTTCCTAGCTGTCTCCCTCACTATTTCTGCCATGGTTGCCCAGCCATCTGGCAACTCTTCACCACCACTTAGTGCCTGTCTTAACTCCTCCCTGAACTCCACACAACAGTCTTCCTTCTTCAACTTCCACCATTTGATCCTAGGCTCTGATTTCACTCTCTTCCTTTTCTTGGTCTTCGTCTACAAAGTCATCCTACAGACCACCATCCAATGCTGCCTAGCTACGTTCTCCCCTGTCACCACCTTGCAGTCTCCAATCCCTTTCAGATCGTGCCTCCTACATAAGATATAGTCCACCTGTGTGCACTTTCCTCCACTCTTATATGTCACCCTGTGTCCTCTCTCTTCTTGAAATATGTATATTACATTAATATGTATATTACACTGTATTATCTATTATCTTATGTACCAGAAGTATACACGATATATTCACCTACCATCCACCTCACAACTACATACTATATTATATACCTATTTTACAACCACAACAATAACAGTAATAATTTGTAACCAGTATACAGCAGTTGTATGTGTATTTACAATTGTACATTGTATCGCACAAACATTTGCATTGCACATCTGGTTTAAAGAGGTAGTGCACATCGTAGATAAGTAGGTGAGACATGTTGACCAGAGGGGGCGGTTTACAAAGTGTCATATTTACATAATAAGTGTCCGTTATTGCACCATGCTGTTAAGTGGTCATGAGAGAGATGGCCTGTGGGAAAAAAAACCTGTTCCTGTGTCTGGTGGTTTTGGTGCACATTGCTCTGTAGTGCTCGTCAGGGGGTAAGAGTTCAAACAGACTGTGTCCTAGGTGTGTGTGTGTGTGTGTGTGGGAGGGGTCTGTGCTGATTCAGTGTGCCTGTTTCCGGGGCTCTAGAGATGCACAAGTCCTGCAGGGTGGGCAGAGGAGCGCCAATGATTATTTTTTTTCTGCTGTCCTTACTGTTCGCTGCAGTCTGTTCCTATCCTGTTTTGTTGCTGCTCTGAACCAGACCATGATGGATGTGCACAGGGCAGATTCAGTAACTGTGGTGTAGAACTGGCTCATCAGCTCCTGTGGCAGACCAAATATCCTCCACTGCTGCAGAAAGAACATCCTCTGCTGGGCCTTTTTCAGGATGGAGTTGTTGTTGGTTTCCCACTTTAGGTGGGAGACCATTTAATTGATATAATTATCTTGAGTGATGTGCCCCCCCTATGGCTTTTTAAAAAAAAATGTTATCAAAGAAGCGAGCCAGTAACCACGGGGTCACATGTTCGAATTCCACGACTGGCTGGGTTATCAGATTTGGCCTGAGCTGAAAAGCGGAAGGTTGCTTGTGTCAGGATCCCCGCTGCGGCCATTTTTCCCTTGAGCAAGGCACTTAGTTCCAACTACAACTGCGCCAGGGCAACGCTGCTCCACGGCTGACACTGTGTGGCATCCTGTCTGGGCAACATAGGCATCGAACACACACTTTTCTGTGGCAACATATGGACAAGTAAAGGCCAATTTATAGCGTTAATCTCAATTTTTTTCGTATAAATTAATGGCTGCATCGTTACGACGACTGTATGATGCAGCTCCCTCTCAGTTCATGAAAGCCTTTCCTTCTGAAAGCAGCAAAAATAGTGTTGCTACGACACTTGCCGTGGAAAAACCTCCAAGCTCTGCGTGTGAACCATGATGGGGACTGAGACGTTTCACTTCAGTCAGCAGTGGCTGGTCTGCCAGAGAGGATGAGATGGACCTTCCTGTCTGGTGGACCAACCAGAGAGAAGCATGAAAGATAGTCAACTGAGTAAGGTAATAATCTGATGGACGGTGGAAGTCTTCAAGATGACCACTTCAACGTCCATCCATCCATTATCTGAACCGCTTATCCTGCTCTCAGGGTCGCGGGGATGCTTGAGCCTATCCCAGCAATCATTGGGCGGCAAGCGGGAAGACGCCCTGCCGCCAGGCCATCACACAGGGCCGACACACACACACACATTCATACCTAGGGGCAATTTAGTACGGCCGATTCACCTGACCTACATGTCTTTGGACTGTGGGAGGAAACCGGAGCCCCCGGAGGAAACCCACGCAGACACGGGGAGAACATGCAAACCCCACACAGAGGACGACCCCCAAGGTTGGACTATACCCCGGGGGCTCGAACCCAGGACCTTCTTGCTGTGAGGCGACCGTGCTAACCACCGCGCTAACCACCGTGCCGCCCCTGCTTTAACGCCTGTTTTGATATATGCTTTCCTCTCGGGTCTTTTTGTTCTCTTTCGTCGTTCTCTGCCTCTGCTACTCTTCTCTGTTTTATGGAGAGACTGAGTTATTCAAGTGGAGAGAGAGAGCGAGCGAGAGGTTGTGCAGAAATACATAGCATTTCACTTGTTTTTCAGAGTGCAGAGTTAGTGTCAGTTGTTGCAGAGGGTGGTTACATGCAGGGAGACGGGGACAGAATACCTCCGGGCAGTGTTTGTGTATTCTGGGACGGCTCCCTCTGTTGGATCAACCATTAAGGGATCATTTGGTAAACAGAGCACAGCCTCATCTAGCAGGGCTGGTTTTGGCTTGTTGGGTGTCCTGGCTCCACGACAAGGCTGGGGACGATGCGCCCCCCCCCCCCCTCCGAGCCCAGTGGTGGCGGTCTGTCTGTCAGCAGAGAGCTGAGGATGTCTACCCCCCCCCCACATGGGTAATACCCCACCCCTCCCTCTCTCTCTCTCTCTCTCTCTCTCTTTCGTGAACAGGCTGTTTTGATCTGCAGATAATTTTTAAAAGTTTGCCAAATCAACACACAAACTCTCTCACTTCACACACACACACACACACACACTAAACTGAATAAAAGGCAACCGCTTTCTACTTATTTCATTCCTTTTTCTGTTTTATTAGGTTATTTTCTATATTTCCTTATTTCTATTCTTAATTTAGATTTTAACTTTCCCTTTTTTTCCATTTTGTGTGCCTCCTTTGCCATTTTCTGATTTTTATCCGTGCACGTTGTCTTGCTGTACTGCACATTGCGTTGCATTTTAATGTACAAAATGTGCTACGTAAATTCAATTTAATTGATTGATTGGTTGGTAAAAAATATGCCGATAACAACGATATGAAAAATGATGAATAACTAAGCCGATAATCGGCCATACCGATAATCGGCCATACCGATAATCGGCCATACCGATAATCGGTCGACCCCTAATATATGCATGGGCAGCACAGTGGTGCAGTGGTTAGCGCAGTCGCCTCACAGCAAGAAGGTCCTGGGTTCGAGCCCCCAGGGTATAGTCCAACCTTGGGGGTCGTCCTCTGTGTGGGGTTTGCATGTTCTCCCCGTGTCTGCGTGGGTTTCCTCCGGGGGCTCCGGTTTCCTCCCACAGTCCAAAGACATGTAGGTCAGGTGAATCAGCCATACTAAATTGCCCCTTGGTGTGAATGTGTGTGTGTGGGGGGGTGGGGGGGGGAGCTGTGATGGACTGGTGGCCTGTCCAGGGTGTCTCCTCGCCTGCCGCCCAATGACCGCTGGGATAGGCTCCAACATCCCTGTGACCCGAGTTAGGATAAGCGGCTCGGCTAATGGATGGATGAAAATGTGCTGTGTAAATCAAATTTGATTGATGGATTGGTTGATTTTGGTGGAGCTGAATATGGCATAAAATAAGAAGGGATTTGTGTTTGAGAGAGAGAGAGAGAGAGAGATGTTGCATCTCTCCTGTATACCATATGGTAAACCCATCTGCCCCTCTCCTGGCAGAAGAAGTTAGGCGGTGCATCAGTCTGCTCCACACAAGCCAGCACAACATTATGCAGAAGCCGTCCGTGACCCCACGGGTCATGTCAGTAACACTGTTAACGTTACGTTGTAACGCTTTGTTCGCTACAATATAAAGACAGACGCACACACAAACTTTATTCATTGTTTTTTTTTATCTTCATGTCAACAAACAGAATCACGCCCACCGTTACTGACCGATGAAGAGGGCGCTGTTCCTCAGCAGTTTGTAGTGAATTTCTCCCCTGTATGCATGTGTGAGTCTGTGCACAAGTATATGTGTATGTGTATGTGGGTTCCTGCACGTGTGTGTGTGTGTGTGTGTGTGACTCAACGTGCGATGCTGACTTGCATGTGCAGTAAACACCATATGTTTTACCTTCTTATTTTCTGCCCCGCCCCCAACTACCGCACCTCAGGGCCCCCGCGGCCATCGACCACATCTTGACAGTCCTCCCCGCCATGCTTTGCTCTTCATCTTCAAACTGAAGAAACCTTACAGCCCTCCCCCACCCACCCACCCACCCAACCCCACCCACCTGCTGTCCATATATACTACTCTGTGTGTTTATTTCTGCTGCATGCAGCAAACAGGCTGTGGTCCACGCGTGGGTGAGGAGGGAGGAGATGGATGCTGCTTCGGGGTTGCGGGGTAGGGAGTAAGGGATCTGGGGTGGGGGCTGAGGGGGAACATCGATTCTTATGGGAGGAAGATGGGGTCGGGGTGTTTATAACAAGGAGTAGGTATTTTGGAGGAGTGCGTCAGTTACTATAGCTACGCTGGGAAGGGGGGGGGGTGTGGGTTAAAGTGGATGGGGGTGAGGGGGGATATTGAGCGCCTGTGGCCATAAGCCAACCTCATGTCACTAAACCAGGCGCGGTTCATTCACCCGCACCGAGAGAGAGAGAGAGAGAGAGAGAGAGAGAGAGAGAGAGAGAGAGAGAGAGAGAGAGAGAGAGAGAGAGAGAGAGAGAGAGAGAGAGAGAGAGAGAGAGAGAGAGAGAGAGAGAGAGAGAGAGAGAGAGAGAGAGAGAGAGAGAGAGAGAGAGAGAGAGAGACTGAATGAAAGGAATGCTACACCTCCCCGATTTATATTCATGAGCCAGCAGTCCGCATCTGAAGTACCATCTCCCCTGGCAACACAGACTCCGCCCCTTTTCTTTTGTACTTCGACATCTGAGAGCCATCTGTGTTTCAGTCCCTAATCCTCATCCCGCACAGACCCTGCTGGGTCCTGTACTGTGCACGTGTATGTGTGTGTGTGTCTGTGTGTGTGTGTGTGTGTGTGTGTGCGCTCTTGTATGCATTCAGAGGTGGCAGGTTGAAAAGGGGGACAAAGAGCACTGGTCATGAGTACACACATCAGTTATTCCTGACCTGAACCTGCTCAGGTATTCATAACGGATGCTGTGTGGCTGTGCTGCATATATACTGTGTGCTATACGTTATATACTGTGTGTTACACATTATATACTGTGTGTTACACATATATACTGTGTGTTATACATATATACTGTGTGTTATACATTATATACTGTGTGTTACACATTATATACTGTGTTACACATATATACTGTGTGTTACACATATATACTGTGTGTTATACATTATATACTGTGTGTTACACATATATACTGTGTGTTATACATTATATACTGTGTGTTATACATTATATACTGTGTGTTACACATATATACTGTGTGTTATACATTATATACTGTGTGTTACACATTATATACTGTGTGTTACACATATATACTGTGTGTTATACATTATATACTGTGTGTTACACATATATACTGTGTGTTATACATTATATACGGTGTGTTATACATTATATACTGTGTGTTATACATTATATACTGTGTTATACATTATATACTGTATGTTATACATTATATACTGTGTGTTATACATATATACTGTGTGTTATACATTATATACTGTGTGTTATACATTATATACTGTGTTATACATTATATACTGTATGTTATACATTATATACTGTGTGTTATACATATATACTGTGTGTTATACATTATATACTGTGTGTTATACATTATATACTGTGTGTTACACATATATACTGTGTGTTATACATTATATACTGTGTGTTACACATATATACTGTGTGTTATACATTATATACTGTGTGTTATACATTATATACTGTGTGTTACACATATATACTGTGTGTTACACATATATACTGTGTGTTATACATTATATACTTGATGTTACACATTATATACTGTATGTTATACAACTAGTTCACTGAATGTGTAGTTTCTGTTAATGCCAGCCGCTTGCGTCTCAGCCATCGTGAGAAACGTCCCATCCGAGTGAGCGTGGCTTCTCCGGAAGCTGAGGGCTGCTCATTCACACCGATCCATCCACTCCCCCCGCAGTCCTCATGCAGACTACCGCAGTGTGCACTCGTTTTAACGGAGGATTCGGTCTGCTGACTCGCTTCAGGTTGTGCACGGCAGGCTTGGTCTCGAGGTAACGCACGTTTATCCCCAGAATAGATCGCGGCTCCTTCCACAGAAACAACCCCAGCAGAACGAGACGGGGTAAATAAAAGCCCCTTTTGCGTCGATGATCTCTTCCGGCTTCTAAGCACACGGCCTCCGGATGATCTCTTCCGGCTTCTAAGCACACGGCCTCCGTCCCTCTGCTGCCCCTCTGGCCTGAATTTTAATTAGCCACTCGGCTTAATTGCTAATTAAATTCCGCAGAATGGAGGGGAAGAAAAAAAAACCCTTAGGTTTAGAAAGCTGGTCTTGAAATATGTCTAATGCCAGACTTGATCCATTGTGCCTATTATACGTGTCCCTGTCTGTCGCTGGTGATGGATGTTTCCTTTCCCAGCATGCCCGTCATAAACGTGTCACGGCAGATCCTGCGGTTTGGAGTTTGCATTTACATTAAAATCGTGTTTAGGCTCAAACTCATACGAGAAGCCAAAGAAGACTTGGCCTTCCTTAACGTTCGCTTTATCTTCAGTTAAACCGGACAAGCGTTGCCGTAACCTGGTGACATTACGATCAGAAACGGAATAAGAACCGAATCTTTGTCTTGTTCAAAGCCCGGTCTGGTTAAGACGTTGGCCACCATTTACAAGAGCAAACATGTTAAGGTCAGCCTGGTTAAATAGGCTGGAAACGTGGCACGATGTCGTCTTGGCGCATGGTAGAACACATGCAGTGGGGGCGTCCGGGCAGCCTGTTCTGTTGCCTAGCAACACAGGGATCGCCGGTTCAAATCCCCGTGGTACCTCCGGCTTGGTCGGGCGTCCCTACAGACACAATTGGCCGTGTCTGCAGGTGGGAAGCCGGATGTGGGATATGTGTCCTGGTCGCAGCACTAGCGCCTCCTCTGGTCGGTCGGTGCGCCTGTTCGGGGGAACAGCGTGATCCTCCCACGCGCTCCGTCTCCCCTGGTGAAACTCCTCACTGTCAGGTGAAAAGAAGCGGCTGGTGACTCCACATGTATCGGAGGAGGCGTGTGGTAGTCTGCAGCCCTCCCCGGCTCGGCAGAGGGGGGGAGCAGCGACCGGGACGGCTCGGATGAGTGGGGTAATTGGGCGGGTACAATTGGGGAGAAAAAGAAAACACATGCAGAGCACAAATAAACAATGTGAATAAAATTTATTAACGTATTAGATCAATAAAACCAGTGTAGACAAAGATAATTGCGTTAAAGCTAATATATTTACCAGCATATTTACTTTTGATATGTTAGAGATGATTTACAAACACTAACAGCACAAACGTACTCCTTAAAAATACACAAAAAAGTACAAAAAAAAAAAAGGCAATTGTTTTTATGAATGATTTAAATTTGGCTCAGGAACGAGCTTCACCACTGCCGAGCCTTCTCAGCAAATTTGGCCGAGGTTTCATTTTGATAGAGAAAGAAGAGTTCTCTAACGCTGACTCAGACTCCACTCCTCCGTTAAGGTTTCCAACCGTTTCTTGCACCGTGGTGGAACGCAAATGGTCATAATTATGTTACGCAACAAATGTGCTTGCTAGAAGAGTTCAGCCCTGAATTTCTACTGATGTTATGACAATATTCCATTTCATAGCAAGGTATAACATACAGTAAACACTGTAATCTAATTTAACCCACAAACATGCAGATTCCCATTCATTCATTCAGCTTCAGCCACTTCTCCGGGGACCCGACCCCAAGAAGCGGCTGAAGCTGAATGAATGAATATGCAGACATTGGCATTGTTTTGGGGGGAGGGGGTTGGGGATTTCCCCCTTTTTCTCCCCAGATGTACCCAGCCAATTACCCCACTCTTCTGAGCCGTCCCGGTCACTGCTCCACCCCCTCTGCCGATCCGGGGAGGGCCGCAGACTACCACATGCCTCCTCCGATACATGTGGAGTCGCCAGCCGCTTCTTTTCACCTGACAGTGAGGAGTTTCACCAGGGGGACGTAGCACGTGGGAGGGTCACGCTATCCCCCCCAGTTCCCCCTCCCCCCAGAACAGGCGTCCCGACCGACCAGAGGAGGCGCTAGTGCAGCGACCAGGACACACACCCACATCCGGCTTCCCTCCTGCAGACACAGCCAATTGTGTCTGTAGGGATGCCCGACCATGCCGGGGGTAACACGAGGATTCAAACCGGAGAGGCCTGTGTTGGTAGGCAACGGAATAGACCGCCATCTACCAGGACATTGTTTTAACCTACGGTAGAGGCCATACAGTTCAAAATCTGCAAATGTAGGCAAATGTAAGATGGCGAAGTATTAACCTATCGTTTAGTGCATTAATTAAACACAAAACTGACAACAGCTGCTCGTTATAGGGCACCGTGACAGTATCAGCAACACATAGTATAAAAAGACAGAAATTAAGTTAGTTTTTCCTTCCAAGTTACTTGGCAAGTAACAGTAAAAACAAAATTTTGTTCTTTCCTCTGTGATTAAAATCGGTCAGTGAGAAATAATCAGTGTTATGAACAGTAGTGCAGAAGGCCTCCAGAAAGACAGCTTGACATGCACGAGTAACAAGTCATTAGTGTATAAACATGATTTGTCCATTGTAAAAATATAAAAATTAAAAAATGTAACAGAAAAACAAGACACAAATTGCAGTCATACCTTCCTTCACAATAAGCTCTGGGGACCCAACTGTATATTCACTTGTATATATCGTGCATGTATTATTTTTTTTCTTCTCAAAGCAGCTCTTGTGTGCAGCAAAGCTTGATGTAGTCAGTCAGTTTTTCCCCAGGCTCGTCCTTCATGAAGGTACTCTTCAGGCTCTAGTCTCTTGTGTTTCACAATTTATAAAATCGGAAGCGACTGGATAGGTTAAACCCATCATTCCAGGAGCTCTATGGAACACCCGTATTACCCCTCCCATCACATTTTATTAGATGCATCAATGGTGGAAGAATCAGATCAGTGGTATTGTAGGTGGACGGTGTGCTTCAATCTGCTAAGGTCAGCAGTCTCTCTTCCCTTAATTTCCCTGTGTTAGTACAGGGATGTCGATCTCTATGGCAGACATGCGTGAGCGGGTGGAGTAACGGTGACCTGCGTAGCTGGATGCGTAGCCCTGAGAAGGAGCATAAGCCTGGGAGGGAGCGTAGCTGTAGACCTGGGTGCCTCCTGCCTCTGACCCGTACCCGTCTGGGACTGACATCTGGGGCATGTAGACCTGGGGTGGGGCAGGGGCGACTATGCTCTGAGCATAGCCTTGGGAGGGTGCGTAAGGTTGGGCTTCAATTACAGTAGGAGCATAGGTCTGTGGAGGGAAGGGCTGGGGGCCATAGACCGGGGAGGGGGGATAACCGTTGGCAGTGAGGGGCTGGGTGGATAGGGAGGTGGACATGGTGGGTAGGGGCAACCAGAAAGGCGAAGGCAGTTTCTTACACATGCAGTACCACATGAACATCAGAAGAGCAGCGAGCATAAGCCCTCCTGAGCAGCCAATGGACACATAGACAGCAAACCCATCAGAGAAAATGTTGTCATATCTGATGTTCATCTCCTTTGTGCGGAACAGGAACCACACCGAGGGTGCCAAGGCGATGGCACCACCAAGTAATAAAAACATCCCAGCCACTAGGTGGCAGCCTGCACTGTTGACCAGGCAGCGGGTGGATTTGATGTCTGGTTCGGGCTTGTCTGAGCAGCAGCAGGTCTTACACATCCCGGCCATGCAGAGCAGTAGGGCTACAGAGCCAAACAGCAAGCCTATAGGCAGGCAAAACTGCAGGAGCCTCAGGTCCAGCTGGTCCACTTTCGAGTACCACTGAAACAGAGAGAAATAACCATTTCTGATAGGGAAATTAATGGGGAAAAAAATAGTGTTATTATTAATTAAACTATTATTAATAAAATAATAATTCATTAAATTTATACAGCACTTTCCTAGGTCCTCAAAGCGCTTTGCAGAGCAAACATAGAATAACTGTCGAAAGGATTTTTAAAGAAACGAAGGCAGATGGATTTTAGTGTGTCTTGTCACAGTGGGCAGATCTCCAGCTGGTGTGCAGTATTACAGCAACACCGATGGAATGAACTCAGAACCCACAATACCAGAGGTTAGTTAGGACAAAATTAGAGCTCAAATCATCATTTCACCACTGCCTATCAGCAGATTTTTTTTCTTTACGTAACACTTACGTGGAGGATTTGCGCTGTACAATGACTAAAGGCAACTCCCTCTAGTCAAGACTGGCAATAATACCAGCTGTCAAGGCAAAGCCAGGTTACAACACTGTTGTAAAACAGGGTGTGACAAGTCTACCAGTGTGTACTAGATAATGGCAGGTAATACCTCTGAATCATAGAAGTAACATCCTGAGTAGCCATCCTGTTTCACACATTTGGCCCACAGCCCATCGTACACGCTGACGTTCTTGGCGTTGCGATTGAAGGTGATGAGTCTCGTCACGCGCCACTGTGGAATTAGTGCCGCCACAGCGATACCTCCCACAGACACAAAGGCAATGATGAAGGAGAAGGCATTGGTGGCGTGGATGTCTCGGCATGACATGGTCAGATCTGACAGGAGCTTAGGCCACAAGGAAACGTACTGTTTCGGTAAAGGCGGAGGGAAAGGCAGAGAGACAGAAATGGATAGATGGAACAGTCGAAAGCACAGAAACAGTAAGATGGCAGTAAAAGTGTCCATCCTGTTTTGTACATGGCGTGTAAAGGAAACAATGTCACAAGAATATTGGTACTGTTACAAAAATAGTTTGTTTTAATAAAAAGAAGAATTTAATAACAACGCATGAGTGGCAGAAAGCAGTTAGGTAACTCTAGATCTACTGTTCTTCCGATAACAGGATCCCACTGTCATTCCACCTATACGAACAATGAAAACATTAGAATCTTTGGGCTACTAGCATTACGAAAGTTTTACTCCTACATGCATTAAATAGTTTCTGCAAAATGGCCCGATTCATACTGATGTTAGCTAACTATGCCATGGACTGACCCAGCTATGGGCTACCCCCCTACATTCCTATTCACTACAGCGTCGTTGACCCAATATCTGCTGTCCCTTATGAAACAATGCTCTCATTTCATTAACAAACAATGTAAGAATGAGTTGCTGGCTCAGCCAGCGAGACGAGTTGAGGACGTATGCTGTAGGACACCACATTGTGTGTAACGTCACAACATAACAATTAACAATGGAAGGAGATCCGTCGCTGTATAAATCAACAGTGGTGCCGGCGTACATGACGGCTCGTGAGCCATCATGGCTGTCTGTGGCAGTGCCATAATTCTAGAAGCTCTTTGGCACAGGACTGAAAAATCAATAAGGAATGGTTTATGATTGTTACATCTTCCATTCCAAGGGTTCTCAAACCAGTGTCTATGGACACCACCCAAGTACTGCTCGCTTCCTGTTCTGCCGGGTAGATGATTACATTTACATGTTTTTCCAGTTACTATGTCCTCCAATAAGGGAGGTTTTAGACCTGGAACAACAGGTGAATGTAATTGATTACCTTTAAAATAGGAAACCAGCAGTATTTGGTGATACCCAAGGACCAGATAGGGAACCGCTGTCACAATTTAAATACAGCTTTGTGGGGAATAGTTTAATGTTTTACATCCTTGGACTTTGTCACGGCTGTGAAAAGTGAATTATCCTTGCCAAGTAAAGTTAACGTTATAACGAGGTAAGCTAAGCCCACTGCTGTAGTACCTCGCTGCCTCAGTACCCCCATCAGTAACCTGGTGGCGGACGGGTACGTGCGTGACCAGCATGGCCTGTCAGTCAACCACTTGCCAGCTACGGACACCCCCACTAAAGCCGCTGAACTGGGGAAACTTGGAAAAATGGCAAAAACGACCCCGGTGGGAAAACCCGCAGTCTTGCCGGCTAACGACGTTAGCTTAGCGCTACACTCGAAGCGCAACCTGTTGCGGCTGGACTCGGAAAAAGGCGCAGTCCGCAGACGTAAAACGGATTTCAAATAAACGGGTTTACGGTGGTACTAATAAAAACATTTGGGGTTACCTTTAATCTCCGGTAGTAAGACGGTGTTTGGTGCTAAGGACGAGGCATTTCAGATCCCCGCTCCCTCGCCAGAGAGCCTGATAAGAGTTGTTTACAACGGAGGCCTAAACCGGAAGTGGTTGCCAGGTTCTGCGCATGCGCGTTTCGCTATGAATGGGACTTGTTTCCCCTCCCTCTATGTTGTACAGAACACATCCACTCATATATTTTCGTAGTGTGTGTGTTGTGTGGTGTTAGTGTGTGTGTGTGTGTGTGTGTCTGTGTGTGTGTTAGTTAGTGTAGATAGCGGGACCGAAAACTAAAGCACTTATGATCCTAATTCTTTTTGGAGGTGGTAGGTGTTGTTCCGGAGAGTACGGGAAAAATCTCAAAAAATTTAAATTATGCATAAATATGCAAAATATGCATTTTTCTAAAAATGGCTAAAAACCACCTCTCTCGGCATTTCAGATGATTATGAGCATCTTTGATTTTTTCACCTATATAAAAAAAAAATTCTGGGACTCAAATGTTTTGGCATTATGCAAAATATATGCATTTTTGCAAAAATGCACTTATGATCCTTTTTTTTTTTTTTGGAGGTGGTAGGTATTGTTCCAGAGAGGACCAGAAAAATAGCAGAAAATTAAAATAATTATGCATTATTATGCAAAATATGCATTTTCTACAAATGGCTAAAAACCATCTTTCTCTGCATTTCAGATGATTCTGAGCATTTGGGGGGAGGGAGTTGGAGTGGGGGGGGGGTTAGGGGCAGGGGGAAGGAGGTTAGCTGGCAGGATGAAGAGGAGGGAGATTTAGACGGGTGGATAACCAAACCGCTACATTGTAGCGGGGTTCTTCTAGTGTACATTATATTATGAATGACACAAACTGTTTATGCCAGGGGTGCGTACACAAAACAAAAGGAGAGTAATTAAAAAATAATACTCTTTTCTTCAAAATAAAGTGTTGTCGGTCTATAAGAAATTTATCCAAAACACAATTAGTTCTAATTGCCTTCTTGTTTTTAAGTCCTCTTATCGTAGTGCCATAATGGTGCGGTTCTTGATGAAAATGTCCAAAATTTGGTTCGGAGTCGGTCCATCTCTTCTTATGAATGTGGAATTTTCCCAGTAATAAAATTAACTGCGTAAAGAAAACAATATCTTTTTCCATCTCCTTATCCTCAAGACAAATAGAAATGTCTTTATCCTGAAAGTGGGTTGTTTGTCCAGTTTTCCTTCTTATATAATGCTGAACATCCACCCAAAATATTCTGGTATACATACAGTGATCAAATAAATGACAGATTGTTTCTTCCTCTAGTTAGCAAAAATTACAAGAATATTCAATATCAATTTTAAATCTTGCTAATATCTTCTTTGCTGGATATATACAGTGCATAATTTTAATGGAGACCTCCTTAGCTTTATTATTTAGACAACATTTGTCCCCAACTAGCCAAATCTTCTGCCAGTTAAATTCTCCATAAAGGGAGGCCCAAAAGAATCTTCTGGGGGTTGAGCTACAGCTTGTATGTGATTCCTGATGTATTTATTCGAGCATTCATTTTTCAACCTCCCCAACAGCTATGAATGGAACACAATCAAAAAGAATAGAACAAGTTTTTTTTTCTCCAAAGGAAACTTCAGGCATAGTTGCCGGCTCAAAGCAGATGAACATTCTACCAAATTATTCGTATATTAAATGAATAAATTACTTCCAATTATTATATGTAAATTATAATACTAAAAATAGTTATACTAATATACTAATATTATTATGCTTGTATACTAGCATGCTTGCGCAATTAGTATACAAATAACAAGTCAAGTCAATTTCATTTGTAACAATATCCTAATATACTATACTGCTATATATTAACACCATGTACAAATATTAATATACTAGACTAACATTAATTAAACAATTATGCTAAACTATTATACGGTTAAATTTACTAATTTACTAATATTGTATAGAACTATAAAATCTATTCAAAAATATACATATATATATACATTGCATTTGGGGGGGGGGGGAGTATGTTCTTAGAGAAAAAATGTGTTGATCCAAGCTGCCCAAATAGCACCTGGATGTGGACCACTTCAGGCAGTGATGCGGCACTGATGGCCTTCTTCTGGCCCTGACAAAATGGATGTGAGCCTGAAGTGGCCCACATGTATAACAGCAAATATGGCCCAGATATGCCAAATCAAATGTGGGCCTTTTTTTTTTGGGGAAAGACGCGGTGCTCTCGGCAACATGTAATCTGCATGTGACCCTGAAGTGGCCCGTGTGGTAAATGGTGAATATGGCCCAAATATCACAAAACAAAGATGGGCCACCTTTGGCAAATATGTGGCACATGCGGCATTGCTATGGCCCAGATCTGGCAAACAGGAGCGGACCGCCCATGTGCCATCATTCCACGCGATATGTGGGCTGGATGAAGTGTCGGGTGTGGTACGGGTCCGGGCCACAGCAATTTTGCCATCTGGGTGTGAGGTCCGTTGACTGGAGTGACTTCCTTGGTTGTACGAACACGTATTAATACCCACCACTTCCCCTGTTTTTGTCCTATAGGAAGATGTCCAGATACATATGATATACAAATCTGCTGGCCATGACGGACTTCCTGATGTCTTCAATGGTAAGGTGGTGTTTGTAGCGCATATTGATGGAACAGTAGCGAAACCAGATTTTCATTTTGAGTCAAACTAACATTTTCTTCTGTACAGCTGTAACATATAAGATGTAATGATCGAATCTTTGTATGTGGTTGTTTTATTTGATGATTTTTTTTCAACGAGATTTCATAATAGTCTGTGTCAAGCCTAAGAGTGACCCGCATGAATTGTTTTTATTTCCTAGATGATCTGCCAGAGCCACCGTTCCCCAGTCCCCCATTTCCTGGGTCAAAGGTTATTCACAGAAGAAGAAAAAGACAGGTATGCATGTTAGGTTAACGCCACACAGGCGTACGTGATCTGTGAGGGATCGTTTTTAGCAGGAGGATAAAAGCAACGGCATCTTGAGTTCACGTGTGTGTACCTATTTGTGTCGCTTGAATAGGTTTATGCACATTTGTGTGTGTGTGTGTGTGTGTGTAGCCTCTGAGTGCCATAGCAATAGAGGTCTCTTCTAGGTCTCCCTCACAGGCACTTTTCACATTCCCTGCCTTCCGCTTTGTCATGAAATATTTACCTGGCGATCGGCGGCTTGTGTGTTTGCTCTCTTGCGGATGTAGTCGTGCTACAGATGTGTACAGCTGTGTGGCTGCCACTCTTAAGAAAAACTTCCAGCTGGATCAACAGAATTGCAAATAAAGATAAACTTGAATAAGGCCCTTCAGTTCACCTTTCAGTGTGTGTGTGTGTGTGTGTGTGTGTGTAACAGACAGAAAAAAGTGCCTGTCAGCATTAATGTTTAGGGCTGTGCGTTGGCGAGAATCTGGCGATACGATACGTATCACGATACAGGGGTTACCATTCAATATATTGTGATACTGTAAGAAAGGTGATGTATTGCAGTTTCATAGGCCTGTGTTCTTTGTGCTTATGCTGCTTCCTGTCTCAGTTTACGTTGTTGGGTCGGAGTGGAAGAGTGAAATGGCTGAAGACAGATTACAACACTGTTATCTAGCGGTCGTGGGGTCACACACAACACACAATGTTTGTCACGGACCTTTACATGTAAACAATTAAAAATCGATAGTGTTTTTTGAGAATCGGTACAGTATCACAGAAGATAATATCACGATACTTGAGTGTATAGATATTTTCTTCCACCCCTGTTCATGCACAACCTCCTGATTTCTCACCAGGCTTCACACGGGTCACCCAGCGTTGAGGATGAAACCAAGTACATCGAGCTCATGGTGATCAATGACCATCTAATGGTGAGCATTTTCTACCACTTTCTACTGTCAACACTCTCACTTCTTGTGTATTTGTAGTGATCATGCTTGTGACTGTAGATAATGAGACTAACTGAGGCTCGTCTACACGTTTACAAAAACGCCAAGTAAGAGTAATCAGCAGCACAGCGGGAAAAGCAAATGAGCCAACCCACATTCGACAAAAATGGGAACGTCTAAAGAAAGGTGTAACGATGTAAAGCGAAGAATTTAATCCATAATGTGAACAAAATGTGCAATAACAAAAAAATGCAAGACAGTGGTTTGCAGTTATCATTCTTTTAAACGATATATTAATTGAAAGGCGGCATGGTGGTCCAGTGGTTAGCACTGTTGCCTCACAGCAAGAAGGTCCTGGGTTCGGGACCCAGGGTAGTCCAACCTTGGGGGTTGTCCCGGGTCGTCCTCCGTGTGGAGTTTGCATGTTCTCCCCGTGTCTGCGTGGGTTTCCTCCGGGTGCTCCGGTTTCCTCCCACAGTCCAAAGACATGTAGGTCAGATGAATCGGCCGTACTAAATTGTCCCTAGGTGTGTATATGTGTGTTTCGGCCCTGTGGTGGCCTGCTGGTGGCCTGTCCAGGGTGTCTCTCCGCCTGCCGCCCAGTGACTGCTGGGATAGGCTCCAGCATCCCCGCGACCCTGAGAGCAGGATAAGCGGTTCAGATAATGGATGGATGGATATTTATTGAGACCCCCCCCCCCACACACACACAATAAAAGATATAATACAATCAATACAAACAGCATCAAACATCAATTCCTTCCTCCCCCCTCCAAAATGTCCATAATTAAAAAAAACAACAACACAAGAACAAAAAAAATAAAAAACCAAAATTTGTAAGTACAAGGTTAATGCATGCTTGCAGAATATTATTCTCTTACATAATGTTGCAGTGTACTTACCCTTTTGTGGCTTACCCAGACTTAGATTTTAGGTTTAGGTGAGGAGAGGTTAGATCTTAGGTTTGCAGGTGTTGTTATAGTTGGTTATTGCCGTGTGCACATGCCACCCGTCTCCCTCATCACTTTCACACAAACAGACGGAGTTATGCAGCAAGTAAAAAGTCAGTATGATGTGTCGGTTTCATGTCATTCTACATTTAAAGGGAGATTGAAGGAGAATAGTGTGCTGAAAATAAGATGCTGCACTTCAGACCTGCGGGGATGTTCATTGCCTTCCCAGACAACATCCAGATGTGGGCCACTTCAGGCAGTGATGCAGCACGATGGCCTTCTGGCCCTGACAAAATGGATGTGAGCCTGAAGTGGCCCACATGTATAATAGCAAATATGGCCCAAATATGCCAAATCAAATGTGGGCCTTTTTTTTGGCAAAGATGCGGTACTCTCGGCAACATGTGATCTGGATGTGACCCTGAAGTGTCCCGTGTGGTAAATGGTGAAAATGGCCCAAATATCACAAAACTAGTATGGGCCACCTTTGGCAAATATGTGGCACATGCAGCATTGCTATGGCTTGGTTCTGACCCAGATCTGGCGAACAGGAGTGGACCGCCCAAGTGCCATCACGGTATGTGGGCCGGATGAAGTGTCGGGTGTGGGACGGGTCCGGGCCACAGCAATTCTGCTATCCGGGTTTGGAAGTCCGCATGTAGAGTTTAGCATTTAGCACGATAACTTTATTGATGCTACTTAGAGTCAAAGGATTTTAATGTTTGGCTCGTCGCCTGACAAAACAACAAAAAAAAAGGATCGACTTTGACGTAATTCTTAAGCAGAAACATAAATGCAGAAACTGGGAAATAAACTTGAATGCGAATGAGGGGATGAGAAAAACGGTTATCAATAAGACTGATGGCAGACGTTTAGAGAATGTCAGACTTCAAAGATCTCGATGTGCAAATTCCAAGATTACTGACTGAGTCGGTGTTGAATCAGTTCGGTTTGCATTTATTATCAGTGTCATTAAGCTCTTTTTTTCCACAAGTCGACAGAAATTGGCTCATCTCCGAGACGTGTCTGAAAACAACATGAGCAGCGGGCCCTGCTGCTCAGATTCACGCAGACAGAATGTAAATGAACAAACATCCAAACACCAGTTCGCTCCAACGCTGATGAATTTAAAGCAGCCCGTGTACGGGTCGAAGGTTTTTTCCCCTGGCAGTGTAGGGGGACAAAGCTCCTTAGAAACTCAAAAATTATCGCAGAAAAGATGTATAACCTTTTGTGACTGAAGAAACAAGCCCAAAGAATCTCATTGTGGACATGTTCCTGTCATATCTGCCTTAAAAGTTTTGTCCCTGTGTGACGGGGGCGTTGGTTTCAATACGTTAAGCCCCCCGCACATGTGATTATCTCATATGTATGTACATTTATGTGGGTGAAAATGCTATCGCTGTGAGTTATGACTCCTTCCTCTCCGTATCCTCTTACTTTTCTCTCTCTTCTTTTCAGTATAAAAAGCATCGGCTTTCCGTTGGACAGACGAATAACTATGCTAAGTCGGTGGTCAATATGGCTGACATGGTAAGAATCATATTGATCCTCTTCTTGGAAAGGCTCACCGCAAGCACCCCCCCCCCCCGTATTGGTGCTGAGGGTACACGTGTAATGATTTCTCATTTAACCAACCCCGCTCGCTCCCCTTAAAACCTTCCCCGGGCCCATAATTTGCCGTGTGACGGCCATTAAGCCGGCCGCTGATGAGTTTCCACGGTGCGCAGGGCTGCAGGATGCCGGGGGAACTCCACCGGGGCAAAAGCAAGAGTTTTCAGTCTGGCATCATCGTGCAGCTTCCCCCCTGTCCGCTGTGCCGCTGAAATCCGAGAAGCGTCGGGGTCATTTCTGTAAGCTAATAGGCGGCTGAAGCAGGAAAAAGAGGTCATGCCCGTTCTCGTACCCTTGAAAATGAGTGATCGTATGAGCTGGCTGCTATTTAGAAGTAGGCATTGATCTGTGTGTGAGAGAACATCTGCCTCTTCCCCTCGTCTCTGCCATGCCCACGGTGGTACCAAGGTTGCATTTAAAGTGACCGAGGGTGTGATGAATACTCTTTCGGTCATCCAGAATTTATATTATGTATTTATATATTATATTATGTATCTATAAATTATTATTATATTTATATTTGGCTTAGGAAATAAGATAGTGACGCCATCTATCCGTTCTCCTGCAAAGTTCCTCTTCCCCTCTCTTTGCTTTAAGCCTATTGGCGTTCAGCCTAACCGAATAGATTTTTGCCGTTGCCCTTTTTTCCTTGTGTTTGTCCAGCCAGTAAGCCGAATAGATTTCCAGCTTATAAAAACAAAACATTATCGTCGGCTGTGCCATTTGTCGCTGTGGTGCCTTTCAGGAGACGGATGCCCTTGTTGACTCTGTCTGTAATGTGGTGCCGTGTGATGGATGGAGCATAGTGGGACACCATCATGTCAATACTGTCAGTGAACCGCCATAGACGCGGAAGGATATGAGACGTATCATTTAACTTAAATACAAGTCGGGCCATTTTGATGAGGTATCGGCGGCACGGTGGTGCAGTGGTTAGTATGATCACCTCACAGCAAGAAAGTCCTGGGTTCGAGCCCCAGGGTAGTCCAACCTTGGGGGTGGTCCCGGGTCGTCCTCTGTGTGGAGTTTGCATGTTCTCCCCGGGTCTGTGTGGGTTTCCTCCGGGTGCTCCGGTTTCCTCCCACAATCCAAAGACTAGGTCAGGTGACTCGGCCGTACTAAATTATCCCTAGGTGTGAATGTGTGTGTTGGCCCTGTGATGGCCTGGCGGCCTGTCCAGGGTGTCTCCCCGCCTGCCGCCCAATGACTGCTGGGATAGGCTCCAGCATCCCCGCGACCCTGAGAGCGGGATAAGCGGTTCGGATGATAGATGGATGGATATTTCATCAGTGCTCTTGACTATGACTTACTCTGATGTGTTCGATGTCCTCTCAGATCTTCAAAGAACAGCTCAACACCCGCATTGTGTTGGTCGCCATGGAAACGTGGGCGGCTGACAACAGGTTCAACATTGACGATGACCCCATGGTTACTCTGAGGGAGTTCATGAAGTATCGCAGGGACTTCATAAAGGAGAAGTGTGACTCCGTCCACCTCTTTTCGTAAGTCCGAATGCCAGTTTAGGCCCTTGTGTGTGCGCACCAGAGCAAATAGTTGTCTGTTTGTTTAAAAGCATAACGTCCTCTCCTCATCAGAGGGAACCGTTTCCATAGCAGCTGGGGAGGAGCTTCCTACATGGGCGGAGTTTGCTCCCTCACTAAAGGAGGGGGGGTTAACGAGGTAAGCCGGCCCACATTTACAACATTTATTTAGATCTATAAATATCTTGAAGAAAACCATGCCTTGTTCTGTGACATGCAGTTACAAAAAGGCCTCTCTCTCTCTCTCTCTCTCTCTCTCTCTCTCTCTCTCTCTCTCTCTCTCTCTCTCTCTCTCTCTCTCTCTCTCTCTCTCTCTCTCTCTCTCTCTCTCTCTCTCTCTCTCTCTCTCTCTCTCTCTCTCTCTCTCTCTCTCTCTCTGTGCATCTCTCTTCCTCTAACCTTTCCTTTCAGTATGGTAAAACTGATGAGATGGCCATAACCCTGGCCCAGTCTCTCGGACAGAATATTGGCATCTTCTCTGACAAGAAGAGGATCCTCAACGGTACAGTCCAAATACTGATGGATACTTGATGGCTTTCTCTATTTCCCTCTCTCTCTCTCACACACACACACACACACACACACACACACACACACACACAATGCCATCCAAACAAACTGTGACGTGTTTCCTGCAGGCGAGTGCAAGTGTGACGACCGCTGGTCAGGCTGTATCATGGATGATGTTGGGTAAGTTCCACCTAAAGTGTATTTCTCTCTCAAAGTGAACCTCACACTTAGAAACAGAAAAAAAGACATCACACAGATGCTCACATCTCCGGCTTTCCTTCTTGTGCACCAAATTTGCTTATCAACTCCCTTCAAATATTGAGATTCATTTGAGCACTCTGCTCTTACATGTCCGCCACATCCGTTCGTACAACGCAGAATATAACAATACTATATGCTGCTTGTTTGCGTGTTTGAATCCGGAATACAAGCTAACGTTGAATTGGGTCTCGTCAAACTAACCTAACAGCTAAAACAATTTTAAAGGTCTAGTTCTTACTCTACAGAAAATAGCTTCCCGTGCGAAACTTTGGACCGTTCGCTCGTTTGTGCCTTTATGTTGACTGACAAAGAAATGGCGAGCGTGACGTCTCTGTCAGCGTATTGTGTGGTTTTAATTTTCTCGCGATGTAATTGTATTGTCTTATTTTCATATATAGTCGTGTGTTTTCCACCAAAAACTACAGCGTTTTGGAGTGAATATGCCCAACGTCAGCAACGTTTCAGACTCAGTGGATTGTTATTGTAGTTCTAACGGCTACCAGTAGATGGCAGCAGCGTCTCGTTTATTCCGCACAAGCCCGGTTCGTCTAACCGCAATGGGCTCGTATCGGCATGCGTTCTCCTACAAGGTGGTGATGAAGGTCGGCCGGTAAACGCAGATAAAGGCAGATAAAGGCAGATAAGCCGCTCACGTTGTTGCGTGTCTCTAGTTGTATTCCGTTATCGCGACACTGTTTGTCTTTAAATGTTTTTGTGTGTGCACATCTACTTTGTGTTTGGCAGCGTACCAGTGTAAACACACGGACGTGTGTATTTTGTGTTGAGTGTATGCCTGTTAGGCTGTGTGAGTGTGTGTGTTTGTGTGTGTGTGTGTGTGTTTACCCCTCTTCTTAAACCCCTCTTGCGTTTCCCCTCCATCCCAAATGGGACAGCAGGTGAGCAGAAGCTCGACTAGAACGCTGCCCGTGCGGTTTGAACCAACCGGCTGCCTCAGAAGGGTTGTCAGTCATCACAACCGTTCCCGTTTCATCCAGTCACATTGCGGCCTGTGCGGCTCGATGTCCCGCCCTGGCTTTCTCCTCTGATTTAAATGATGTGAACAAATGCAGTCGGGCGTCCGCTTTTCCACGCTTGACTGTATTTGCCACGATCGTTCCATGTAGCGTCATAAGTATTAAGTACTAGTTTTTTGGGCTGATGTCACCTGCTGATCTTATTTTTCCGAGAGATTTGTACTATTTGATTTATTGTGATTGATAATGGGTGGGTGCTTTCCCCCCCTCCCCTTTGAAAATCAGGTCCTCTCATCTCCCTCCATCTCTAACCGATTGATACAGTCTGCAATGTCATTCTCATCCTTGCACAAATAAGATTTCTCCTCGTTTCTCTAACAGCAGCACATCCCCTAACACTCAGTCCACACGCTTCTCCGATTCGGATTACCATGCTAAACTGACCATCGTGTCACGTGGTCACGTGACGGAGGGCAGACATCTTAACCTTGCCCCCTGTGCATTGTACTGACCCAGATCTGCTTCCTCTAAACCAAAGTCAATGGTATTTCAGACACTTGTATTCAATGAGCAAACCTCTGCCATGCCCATTGATGGACTGACTTTTCCGTTTCTCTCAGCAATGCATGTCTGATCAACTAAACCTTACTACACCTGACTACACCTGACTACACCTGACTACACTGCTCTCAGATCTTTTCCCCACAGGGTTTAGCTACGGGAAAAAGAGATTGTGTGTGTGCATGTGTGTGTGTGTGTGTGTGAGAGAGAGAGAGAGAGAGAGAGAGAGAGAGAGAGAGAGAGAGAGAGAGAGAGAGAGAGAGAGAGAGAGAGAGAGAGAGAAAGAGAGACCCAGATAGCATCCGGATGTGGGCCACTTCAGGCAATGATGCAGCACTGATGGCCTTCTTCTGGCCCTGACAAAACGGATGTGAGCCTGAAGTGGCCCACATGTATAATAGCAAATATGGCCCAAATATGCCAAATCAAATGTGGCCTTTTTTTTGGCAAAGATGCGGTGCTCTGGGCAACACGTAATCTGGATGTGACCCTGAAGTGGCCCGTGTGGTAAATGGTGAATATGGCCCAAATATCACAAAACAAATATGGGCCACCTTTAGCAATTATGTGGCACATGCGGCATTGCTATGGCTTGGTTCTGACCCAGATCTGGCAGACAGGAGCGGACCGCCCAAGTGCCATCATTCCACGCGGTATGTGGGTCGGATGAAGTGTTGGGTGTAGAGCGGGTCCGGGCCACAGCAATTTTTCTATCTGGGAGGGGAGAGAGGGAGAGAGGTAATGTGTATGGTTGTATTTGTAGGTAAGAAGGAGTGTGCGTGTGTGTGTGTGTGTGTGTGTGTGTGTGTGTGTGTGTGTGTGTGCGGTATACATGTGAGCATGTGTGCTCTGTTCTCATGGCCACCTTAAATCCTAACTGCACCTTATATGAACTTGGCAGACGGCACAGTTGTGTAAACAAACACACAATTCCTTGTTAAACTTGCATGAAGGTCGAGTTAGGATTTCCACGTTTTCCTGTTTTGGGTTTTCTGCTTTGGTTTGTGTTTTATTCCTTTTCAGTTGTTTCGTTTTGAATTCAGTGTTTTGGTGTAAGAATGGGTTTTGGGATTCCCAGACCAGGACAAAATGTGTATTTTAAAAGGTTAATGTGTAGTTTTGGAGAGCTTGCTGTTTGTTTGGTCGATCTTAAATCTGAATCACGTGAAATGTGCAAACACCGTGTGCTATTGGAGAAACTAATGACTGCACGATCCATGTGTTAACCTTTTACAATACACATTCTGCTCAGGGTGGTCCTTCCTGCTGTAAAATGACAAGTCTTTGTCATTGCCGGAGAGTAACCTTATCCCACATGGCTGGATCTAAAGACTGTGTGTGTCCCCGTGACCAGTAAAACCATCCGGGTGCATCTCACCTTCCTTCCATTTCTCGGTCTTGACGACGTCTCGGTAGGATGAACACTGCAAGATCTGGACGAGGTTTAGCAAATCAGCCTGAGAGAACTCTGAATTCGATAAGTCCCCAAGCGGGGCGGCATGGCGGCGCAGTGGTTAGCGTGGTCACCTCACAGCAAGAAGGTCCTGGGTTCGACCCCCGGGGTAGTCCAACCTTGGGGGGGGTCGTCCCGGGTTGTCCTCTGTGTGGGGTTTGCATGTTCCCCCCGTGTCCGTGGTGGGTTTCCTCCGGGTGCTCCGGTTTCCTCCCACAGTCCAAAGACGTGCAGGTCAATTTGATATACTGTATTAATCCCCGTGGGGAAATTCTTCTCTGCATTTAACCCATCCTAGCTGTGTAGCTAGGAGCAGTGGGCAGCTGCCGTGAAACACCCGGGACCAGCTCCAGTTCGTCTTGCCATGCTTGGGTCAGGGGCACACACAGGAGTATAAACCCTAACATGCATGTCTTTTTGATGGTGGGAGGAAACCGGAGCACCCGGAGAAAACCCACCGCAGACACGGGGGGGGGGGCATGCAAACTCCACTCAGAGGACGATCTGGGTTGACCCCCACGGTTGGACAGCCCCGGCCATACTAAATTGTCCCTAGATGTGTATGTGTATGTGTGTGTGTGGGCCCTGTGCTGGCCTGGTGGCCTTTCCAGGGTGTCTCCCCGCCTGCCGCCCAATGACTGCTGGGATAGGCTCCGGCATCCCCCGCAACCCTGAGAGCAGGATAAGCGGTTCAGATAATGGATGGATGGATGAATCACAGTCCCCAAGTTTGCAGTGTTCTCCACTCATTATTAAAGCAAACCTGTAGTGTCGTTAAGAGCCATCCTCTCTCCATCACAGTCGGTCAGGCTGCACGAAGGCGCGGCCTCTCAAACCCACCTCCTCTGTCCGACAGAGCTCTCCAGTGTGTCTGACTGTTATTGCATCGTCTCTCCTGCAGAACCTGGCGGGGTGCACGCTGACAGACCTCCTCTAGTTTTCTGATCGCTGCTCTGATTGGTCGGGGAGAAACTCGGGGTTTGGGGGGGGGGGGAAGTGACAAATCGATCGTGAAACCTGAATAACTTGCAAAGATCTTTAACTCAGATCTTTGCTTTTAAATTAGGCCCCGTATGTCACGTGGCTTCCTGGGAAATGCCTCATGAAACGGGGCTTAACCCAGATGAACTGAAGCTACGGACTCGGGAGTCCATGACGCGGAGTCCAATTCGGCCCTGCACATCTCTGGGTGCAATCGCAGCTCTGCCAAAGACGCCGGGGGGCCTGATTTTTTAGGGCTCAAACGCTCACTGATGATGCAATAACTGCTAAGTAGCGTGTCATCCATTGCATTCATTTCCGTTCCTAGGAGCGGCATCAGGAAGAATTCATCTCAGATTTCACCCCCCACTGCATACGTACGTTGCATACATATATGTCCATACAAAGGCCACGATCTTAACTGTATACACATCTGCCCGGTCTCATAGTGAGGAGCTCTTTTCGACTGTGAGTATGGTAAACATAAGTGATGCAACTGAAAGGTTTGATTGTTCCATGTTGTAAAAGAGAAATTTAGATCTGATTATATATACCATAATTATATATACCACCGACAAATATGCCATGTACTTGTCTAGCAGTGACTATAACCATCACAAGGTAAACAAAACTATGTGTAACTACGCTGGAGAGCACGAAAAACAACATTTTAGTGTGCAACTTATTAGTAGAAGTGGTAAACTCCTAATGTCACGCTTAAGATGGAATAATCCTTTCCCCACGTCAGTTTATCAAGTTGTTTGTTCTGTGAGATGATAGTGAGCAGAAGCACCCCTCCCTCCTCCCTCCCTCCCTCCGAGCCTTGCTCGGCTGAGGGGCTGCACGCGAGCCGAGCCGCTCGCAGGGGGACCTCATTGTGTTGTGGTTGTGTTGAACAGCTTCTACCTGCCCAAGAGGTTCTCCGACTGCAACGTGGAGGAGTACCACAACTTCCTCCACAGTGGCGGTGGGGCCTGTCTGTTCAACAAGCCCCTCAAGGTGTGTCCCTCCGGCACACACACACACACACACACACATTTGTGCTTCTATCTTTGTGAGGACCCCTCGTTGACCACCTTGTTTGCCTAGCCATTAATCCCAATCTAACCATCACAATTAACCTTAACCTAATTCTTATTCTAACCTAAACCCAAGTCCTAACCCTAAAATAGACACTTAGAGAGGCGTCTGGGTGGTGTAGCGGTCTATTCTGTTGCCTAGCAACACGGGGATCGCAGGTTCGAATCCCCATGTTGCCTCCGGCTTGGTCGGGCGTCCCTACAGACACAATTGGCCGTGTCTGCAGGTGGGAAGCCGGATGTGGGTATGTGTCCTGGTCGCTGCACTAGCGCCTCCTCTGGTCAGTTGGGGCACCTGTTCCGGGGGGAGGGGGAACCGGGGTGAATAGCGTGATCCTCCCATGCGCTACGTCCCCTGGCAAAACTCCTCACTGTCAGGTGAAAAGAAGCGGCTGGCGACTCCCCCTGTATCGGAGGAGGCATGTGGTAGTCTTCAGCCCTCCCCGGATCGGCAGAGGGGGGGGAGCAGCAATGGCTAGGAAGAGTGGGGTAAATTGGCCGGGTACAACTGGGGGGGGGGGGGGGTAGTAGACCCTTAAAGAAGTAAGGCCCGGACAAAATGTCCTCACTCTGATTGTTAAAAACTGAAACCGGTCCTCACAAAGATATAAAAGATAAAGTACAAGCACACACACAGACACACACACAGACACACACACAGACACACACACAGACACACACACAGCCACACACCTTTTCATGCATACACTTGATACTCCTTTCTTGATGCTGATCTTGCCGTTCATTGCAGCTGTTGGACCCTCCAGAATGCGGTAACGGTTTCGTGGAGCTGGGAGAAGAGTGCGACTGTGGCAGCCCATCTGTGAGTAGACTGAGAGGTTCTGGGACCCGTGAATCAGTTTGCAAATACTAATTAGATATTCAGCTGAGGGAATAATAACACGGTTATTAACAACAAAGCCCCCGGTGGTTTTGTTTTTTTTTTGTATAATCCGCAGTAATTGTTTGCTATAGCCTTCACGGTTCGCTGTGCGGTTTCATTTGAAAGTTTGACACGGAGACCTTTGTCGGAATTTAACGTGCCCTCATCCCACCCTTCCCCTCTCTTATCTTGCCCCGACACTACACTCATGTATTCTGTATGGGGCGGTTATTGTTGCCAGGATTCGTATTCACCCTTTACATACACGCTTGCTTGTCTTGTTCTGTGTACAGGTAAATGCTTGTCCTCTGAATCCTCTCTTGGTTTGCTCACATGTGAAGTGCATGGTACTGCAGCTTTATGCATGAAATGTGATTTATAAGTACAGGCTGATTGAAAGGCATGTAGGTCAGGTGAACCGGCGTGCTAAATTGTCCCTAGGTGTGAATGTGTGTCGGCCCTGTGATGGCCTGGCGGCCTGTCCAGGGTGTCCCTCCGCCTGCCGCCCGATGACTGCTGGATAGGCTCCAGCATCCCCGCAACACTGAGAGCAGGATAAGCGGTTTGGATAATGGATGGATGGGTGGATGGAAGGATGATTGATCAAACAATCAGTCGGCACTCACTTCCTCACACAGAGGAAGACCATTATGAAGGATGGTTTTCTGTCTGCCTTTGCATCTTTGCAGGAGTGTGCAAGAGAAGGAGAGAACTGCTGCAGTAAGTGCACCCTGACCCAGGGCTCCCGAGTGCAGCAATGGACTCTGCTGCAAGAACTGCCAGGTAGGAGCGCTGTGCATCCGGCACCCCTGCACACACGGGACAGTATGTCAACAATTACAGCCGGTTTGATCCGTGTTGTGTGTCGAATGCAGATGGAGTTCATGGGTGTGATGTGCAGAGAGGCGTGAATGACTGTGACATCCCAGAGAACTGCGCAGGGCAACTCCAGCCAGGTGAGTCTGACCATCCGTCGTACAATACTTGATGCAATGTCACAGCATTTGTGTGAGACATATGTAAATATTTCAGTTTCTGTCCCTTTTTATGAGTGATTTTTTTTTTTTTAGTTTTGGGGTTAATTGTTTGTTTGTTTTGTAGTGTCCCCAAATGTACACAAGATGGATGGCTACACCTGTGAAAAGGACCAGGTGAGTTATGTCTTATGGGGACTATCAGGTCTTCACAAAGGCTTTCAACGCTGTGTCATAAATGTGTATTGAATACTGTGTAGAAGGGATCTGCTATGTGCAATGTTTTTGAATTCGTAAAATTGCGTTTTTGCTTTTGCACTCAGTACAGAAAGTTCCCTACCACTCCTGAATGTTCTTCACTTGGATGCCAACTTAGTTATTCTTGTGTATTATTCTTAGTTATTCTTATGTATTATTCTTAGTTATTCTTATGTATTATTCTTAGTTATTCTTTTGTGTTATTCTTAGTTATTCTTGTGTATTATTCTTAGTTATTCTTGTGTATTATTCTTAGTTATTCTTGTGTATTATTCTTAGTTATTCTTATGTATTATTCTTAGTTATTCTTTTGTGTTATTCTTAGTTAATCTTGTGTATTATTCTTAGTTATTCTTGTGTATTATTCTTAGTTATTCTTGTGTATTATTCTTAGTTATTCTTATGTATTATTCTTAGTTATTCTTTGTGTTATTCTTAGTTATCTTGTGTATTATTCTTAGTTATTCTTGTGTATTATTCTTAGTTATTCTTGTGTATTATTCTTAGTTATTCTTATGTATTATTCTTAGTTATTCTTTTGTGTTATTCTTAGTTATTCTTGTGTATTATTCTTAGTTATTCTTTTGTGTTATTCTTAGTTATTCTTGTGTATTATTCTTAGTTATTTCTTATGTATTATTCTTAGTTATTCTTTTGTGTTATTCTTAGTTAATCTTGTGTATTATTCTTAGTTATTCTTGTGTATTATTCTTAGTTATTCTTGTGTATTATTCTTAGTTATTCTTATGTATTATTCTTAGTTATTCTTTTGTGTTATTCTTAGTTATTCTTGTGTATTATTCTTAGTTATTCTTGTGTATTATTCTTAGTTATTCTTTTGTGTTATTCTTAGTTATTCTTGTGTATTATTCTTAGTTATTCTTCGGTACTCAGATACTCATAAACTATGTTTACACTGCAGGTCTCAGTGTCCACTTTCGATGTTTTGCCAATATCCGATTTTCTTTGACCACCCTGTTGACATCATATCCGACTGCTGTGCTTACACCATATTTCTTTGGCTTGCATTTGAAACAACCTGCATGTGACGTTGGACACCGGTGCGAGTGTCACGTTTTGAATAATGTGGGGAAAATCTGATTTGCGTGGCTGCATGAATCACATTGGAAGATATCAGATTCCTATCCGATTTATTTCCACATACGGACGTGGTCAAAATCAGATCTGGGGGCGTCCGGGTGGTGTGGCGGTCTATTCCATTGCCTACCAACATGGGGTCGCCGGTTCGAATCCCCGTGTTACCTCCGGCTTGGTCGGGCATCCCTACAGACGCAATTGGCTGTGTCTGAGGCTGGGAGGCCGGATGTGGGTATGTGTCCTGGTCGCTGCACTAGTGCCTCCTCTGGTCGATCGGGGCGCTTGTTCTGGGGGGAATAGCGTGATCCTCCCACGCACTACGTCCCCCTGGCGAAACTCCTCACTGTCAGGTGAAAAGCAGCTGGCGACTCCACATGTATCGGAGGAGGCATGTGGTAGTCTGCAGCCCTCCCCCGGATTGGCAGAGCGGGTGGAGCAGTAACTGGGGACAGCTTGGAAGAATGGGGTAATTGGCTGGGTACAATTGGGGAGAAAAGGGGGGAACCCCCCCCCCCCAAAATCAGATCTGAAAATATCCGGTTCCATGTGCTTTTTTTCCTGGTGACATGGTCATAATACAGATCCCATCTGTGCACATGTGAGCAAAAATTAGGAATTGGGTCACTTGTGCCAGGTGATCTCAAACACCATGGTGTTACTGTAGTGAAGTTTATCTGCTTCAAGGATTTGTGTTATGTTTTTGTTTTTGTTTTGTTCCTCATACAAGCAAATTTAACCTCGCTAACAGTAGAAAATCTGATCTTGAAATTCTCCGAGAGTAACCGTGCTGCTCTCCACAGGGCCGATGCTTCAATGGACGGTGCAAGACAAAAGACAGGCAGTGCAAGTACATCTGGGGAGAGAGTAAGTGGCGTGTTCCTCCCTTTATCATCAATTATATCATCAATGATCCTCATCCTTTTTGGACCGCGTTCATCGACACGAAAAGCTTTGAAAGTAGAATGGAATTTGATGGCTTCCTGTCATCCTCTTACTCTTTTCTAGATATTCTTAGACTCTCTTTGTCTTCCTGCTTTCAGAATGACGAATTGTGCCCAAGATGTTTTTTTTTTTTTTACATGACATATTGAGTTAAAATCTCTATGTGCAAAGTCACTTAGCAACTCGTAAAACCGGCATTGGCAGAGGTGATCGCTTAACCTTGCGGATTTTGATTTCGGCTGTGTGATATTTCCCTCAGAGGCAACGGCGGCTGACAAGTTTTGCTACGAGAAGCTCAACATCGAAGGGACAGAGAAGGGAAACTGCGGAAAGGACAAGGACACCTTTATCCAGTGTAACAAACAGTAAGACGGTCCTCTGCCTGAATGGATGGCGTACAGGGTGTCATTATTGACCGCCGACTCCCCCTGCTGAAATGTGGCTGTATGTTTTTTTTTCCCCGTGGCAGAGATGTGCATTGTGGGTACCTGTTGTGCTCCAACATCTCGCCAGCGCCGCGACTGGGCGAGCTCCAGGGAGGGCTGACGTCTTTCTCTGTTGCCCAGCATAGCGCGTCTCTGGACTGCAGGTACACACAGACCCTCAATCTGTCGCCTATGTCTTCGCGTTAAAAGTAGGATTAGGGGCATCCGGGGGGCGTGGCGGTCTATTCTGTTGCCTACCAACCCGAAGATCGCTGGTTTGAATCCTAGTGTTACCTCCGGCTTGGTCGGTGTCCCTACAGACACAACTGGCAGTGTCTGCAGGTGGGAAGCCGGATGTGGATGTGTCTTGGTTGCTGCACTAGTGCCTCCTCTGGTTGGTCGGGGCGCCTGTTTGGGAGGGAGGGGGAACTGGGGGGAATAGCGTGATCCTCCCACGCACTACGTCCCCCTGGCGAAACTCCTCACTGTCAGGTGAAAAGAAGCGGCTGGCGACTCCACATGTATCGGAGGAGGCATGTGGTAGTCTGCAGCCCTCCCCGGATCGGCAGAGGGGGTGGAGCAGCGGCCGGGGACGGCTCGGAAGAGTGGGGTAATTGGCTGGATACTATTGGGGAGAAAAGGAGGGGTATCTTAATCCATCATTGCCAGTAATGCACCTTACATTCATGTTGCTGAAACACAATATGCTCCGTCTTGAGTATTGCCTGGCTAACTGATTGGCTTGCGGCGACAGCGGCGGCCATGTGATGATTGACGGAGACACTGACCTGGGCTACGTTGAAGATGGGACGGCGTGCGAGACCGACAGGATCTGTTTCAATCACAAGTGTCTCCCCATCCAGCAGTTCAACTTCAGCACCTGCCCCGGCACCACCGACAAAACCATCTGCTCTGGACACGGGGTACTCTCACTCTCTCTCTCTCTCTCTCTCTCTCTCTCTCTCTCTCTCTCTCTCTCTCATCTCTCTCTCTCTCTCTCTCTCTCTCTCTCTCTCTCTCTCTCTCTCTCTCTCTCTCTCTCTCTCTCTCTCTCTCTCTCTCTCTCTCTCTCTCTCTCTCTCTCTCTCTCTCTCTCTCGCTCTCTCTCTCTCATACACACACACAGAACTGTACAATGGTGACTGATTGACCAGAGGGGCCATGTCTGATTCTCCCTTCTTTCACCAACAAATATATAATATTTCATATATAATATAGGTAATTTTATATATAATATATTATATAATAATTTCATATTGTTATTATTTTCATGTTGCAGGTGTGCAGTAATGAGTGAAGTGTGTGTGTCATCTGGGTTGGGCAGGAGATGACTGTAACTCAACATCGCCTCTCAGTTACTTGGTGGTGGGACCCACCGCGTCCGTTTCAGGTAGAGTTGTTATCACTGCGACCCCTGCACCACCTCAGTACTTCTCTGCAGCTGTGTCCGGAATCGGTCCCTCGCTCACCATTTCACTGTTCCCTACATACGAGACACTCAACGGGACACTAGGGAGTAAAGACAGTGAATTCAGACACTGCTGAATTGTCATTTTGCATCTTGGATATGTGTCTTGGTTGCTGCACTAGCGCCTCCTCTGGTCGGTCGGGGCGCCTGTTTCGGGAGGAGGGGGGACTGGGGGGAATAGCGTGATCCTCCCACGCGCCAAGTCCCCCTGGTGAAACTCCTCACTGTCAGGTGAAAAGAAGCGGCTGGCGACTCCACATGTATGGGAGGAGGCATGTGGTAGTCTGCAGCCCTCCCCGGATCGGCAGAGGGGCGGGGCAACAAGCAGGACGGCTCGGAAGAGTGGGGTAATTGGCTGGGTACAATTGGGGTGGAAAAGGGGGGTGGAGGAAGGTAAATACAGAGCGCTATAAAGCAAATAGGGGCGGTTCTGGACACGGCTTCTGTCTCCATCTACGTGTTTTCATGCCGGCCCGATGCTGCACCAGCTGATGGTGTGAATAAATACCCCTTCACCCGGGGGAGATTCCACGAATCAGCTGGCGTTGTGTCGGGGTTATTATGAAAACCCACATACAAATGGCTCTCGTGGCACCTGATTTAGCACCACCGGCCCCACCGCATACATCCATCCCTGCCCTCTGTCCATCTGCAGTTACCCATTTCAACACCGTGACTCATTGTTTTAAGCTCCTCTCCTCCGGGAGTCCTACACACGTCCTGGCTGATGAGTTTTTACACGCTAAGCTTTTGGTTTTTCTTTATCGACTGTTCATTGCCTCGCTCTTCTTCAGCCTTTCTGTTGGTCTGCTCATGAAAGTCAGCTGCACTTGTACTCACTGAACCACGCACGTCATTCTTTTGTTTTTGTCATTTTTTTTCACGCTCATTCTTTGTCGACAGGCTCATGTCTTTGACGGAGTGATTTGAGGTCAGATTTGAGTTCCTCTTCGTTGTGTTTGTCCTGTCTTTGGTGTCATTTCCTGCCCCTCTTCTTCCTCTCATCTCAGTTTCGAGTCACCTCGTTACAAAAAACAAAACAAAACAGCCGTCTGTTTATTTGCACCCTTGTTGATTTGAAAGATGCACAATTTTAGTGATTGTGTCATAATGAGTAGGAGCCTCCTGCAACGTAGGTTCACCCCAGATTAGCGATGTTAGCGATGAGAGGTGGACGGACAACCTAGTAATTTGATTGTCATTGGTTTTCTCCCCTTTGCTCTCCTTTCAGACTTTTCCCTCCTAAATGTATCGTGTTTTTTTGTGTCACTACTGCAGTGTTGTGTCTTGTGTGTATCCCTTTGTGTCAGTGTCATTCTGGAAACAATACAAGTAACATTAACTTACATACACTTGCCTCCTCTCTCTCTCTCTCTTCCCCCCCTCGTCGCTGCCTCCTTCTCTCAGGTATCGCCAGCACCAACATCATCATTGGGGCCATTGCAGGCTCCATCCTTTTCCTCGCACTCATATTGGCCATCGCAGCTTGGGGCTACAAGTGAGTATCTTTGGAGGTCATCCTGGGTCTTATTTTCTTAGCATTTCTCATCATTCATCTCAACTGTTTTGCGTACCTGCCTCATTGTGGAGGTGTTTGGAGACATCCACTGTTCCACAACAGCGTCAATAAGACAAAATAACATACAGGTTCAGTTTACCTCAAACAAGTCAAGTTTAAGAAGAAGTCTGAGGCCGTGGTTCTCAACCGGAAAGTGGAGTTGTTGCCTGAAGTGAAGGAGTTCAAGTATCTCGGGGTCTTGTTCACGAGTGAGGGTAGGATGGAGCGGGAGATTTGACAGGTGGATTGGTGCAGCGTCAGCAGTAATGTGGACGTTGTACCGGACCGTTGTGGTGAAGAGGGAGCTGAGGCGGAAGGCAGAGATCTCAATTTACCAGTCAATCTTCGTTCCAACCCTCACCTATGGTCATGAGCTTTGGGTAATGAATGAAAGGGTGAGATCGCGGATACAAGCGGCTGAAATGAGTTTCCTCCATAGGGTTTCTGGGCTCAGCCTTAGAGATAGGGTGAGGAGCTCGGACACCCAGAGGGAACTCGGAGTAGAGCCGCTGCTCCTTCGCGTCGAAAGGAGCCAGTTGAGGTGGTTCAGGCATCTGATTAGGATGCGTCCTGGGCACCTTCCCAGATAGCAGATAGCAGATACATTTGGGCATAATCTGGGGCACTTTTGGTACTTACGGCTCAGTTACGGCACTGGCAACTGTTGTGTGGGCCCAAATGTCATAAACCGGGCCTGACTTGGGTTACGGCAAGTGTTGTGTGGGCCAGACATGGCCCATATGTAATGAACCGGGCTTGACTTGGGTTACAGCACATACTACGTGGGCCAGATGTGGCCCAAATGTGGCCCAAGTGTGTCTGAGTTGAGGCAGCCACACTCACCCTGAGTCAACAGTGTCATTCAAGGCCATATTTGGGCCAAAGATTCTTTGCTATCTAATAATAATAAATTAAACTTATATCGTGCTTTTCTAATACTCAAAGTGGCTTTACAATAAACGGGGTGAAACAAGACGACAGATAAACATAACACAGACATACAGGGGTGGATGGGAAGGGGGGCTACGAGAGGGAGAAGCGGCAGCCACACGACGCCAGCAGTACTCTCCAACTCGGACAGATACAAAAGGGAAAGAAAAGCAAACATCATAAATCACATAAATCACAGATGAAGTCTGAAGAGGTGAGTCCCGACCAATGACCTGAATGTGGGCAGCCCGCAGCAGTGTCCGATACGCTTGGGGAGGGGGCAGGTCGAGCGCTCGGTCCCCAGCCTGCCCCAGACCAGGGGTGGACGAGAGGACGGGGGGTCACGAGAAGGCAATGGAGAAAAGGTGTGTCTTGAGACGGGATTGGAAGAGTGGGAGGGATTCTGAGTCTCTAATGATTTGGGGAAGTGAGTTCCAGAGCCTGGGAGCTGCTCTGAAGAAGGCTCGGTCACCAAAGGGAGGGAGACTGAGGTGGATCTGAGGGACCGAGAGGGTTGGTAGGGGGAGAGGAAGTCGGGTTCCTTTGGATGTTTTCCGGGCATGTCCAGCTGGGAGGAGACACCAGGGTAGACCCAGAACTCGCTGGAGGGACTACATGTCCAATCTGGCCTGGGAACGCCTTGGGATCCCCCAGGAGGAGCTGGGGGGCGTTGCTGGGGGAGAGGGCCGTCTGGAGAGCCCTACTTAGCTTGCTGCTACCGCGACCCGACCCTGGAGAAGCGGCTGATGATGAATGCAAGTCCAGTTGATCTAAACCTCGTATATGCAAGTGAAAACTAAGCTGAAAGGTTTCATTTATTAGCTGAATATAAATTAAAAGTGTCCAGTTTGATACCGGCACTACAACTCATGAGACTAGCTTGAAACTAGCTATTCTGCACGCACACAAATTTTTGTTTAGGCCACATTGGTGAGTCTCACGTGGCAAATCCAAACGTTATGAAACGTATATACATTATTACGGTAGCTCATTTCGCAAGTTGTAGTTGCGGTATTTAGTTAAATAACTTTACCTTTAATTTCACCTTATTTAAATTTCATCTTACTTTTCATTTGAAAACAAAGTTTAGATAAACTGGAGTTGTTTGAGGTAAGCTGAACTTGTATGCTAGTTTGTCGTACTGACGCCGTCGTGAAGCAGAGCGTGTCGGGGCTCGAATCCAAAATCCTCCACAGTGAGGCAGGTACATGAAATAAGCTCACCGTTGATAAGAATAATGTAAAATACTATGAAAACACCCGGGTTGAAAAAAACAAATGAGACATGTTTGATGTGAGCCATACCTAAAGCGGAAGCGGGGCAGGCTAAGCTAAATGCTAGCCCATGCAGACCAGCAGTTCTGCATATATATATATATATATATATATTTTTTTTAGATATGTGTTAATTTGTGTTCGTGTAGTTTTAGGACATGTGTTTTTGTCTTTGTCTTTGTGTTGCACTGCTGGGGGCTGGGGGAAGCGATGTTTGGAAGTGTTTCTGATTCCGACTCTTACTCCTCCCTCCACAGAAGCTACCGGCAGAGGCGCTACGTGGAGTCTGAAGTTCACAGGAGATTCTGTCGGTTTGTAGACTAACGCCCCTTTTCCACTACATGGTACCGGCTCAGCTCGGCTCGACTCGCCCTTTTGTCCTTTTCCATTACCGGAAAGTACCGGTGTAGCAGGCCAGATTAACCCCCCACCTATTTTAGGCTAGGCCAGACTATACCCCTCTGATCCGGATTATACCCCCCAGGTTACAGAGGGCGCTATTTCAAAACTCTAACAGCTGTATGTGCAACTCAATGTTCTGAAGTCACTTAGCTCTCGACATGCAGTAATTTCAGCAAGCATGGTGAGTATACCCCTCTCCCTCTCTCTCTCCCCCTCTCTCTCTCTCTCTCTCTCTCGATCACTTATCGATCAAACTGTGTTAATGCACACAAATGTCCTTCAGATTGGTAGCTCGAGGTGAGGAATATCCCCAGTGAACATATGTGTGTTAAAAAGCAACTTTTTTGCTGTCATTTCTGATGTTTTTAAGCTAAAATGTTTATTAGCTTAGCTGAAAGAGCTAAAAACAGTTGCTAGCAAGCCAAAAGCTAACAGGCTAGGAAGGTGATAGAGATTTGAAAGTTTCAAAGGTTTGTATGATAGTTTATAAGGTTGTGTCATCAAAATTGAATACTGTATCCTTGATTATTTTGTGTATCTGAGTGTGGGGGGTATAATCTGGTTTAGAAGGGTATGCGATAGCTTAGTCTAAATAATACCCCGGGGTATAAGCTGGACTAGCCCAGAATATACCCGGGGTATAAAACAGGCTAGCCCACTTTAACCCCGGGTATCGTCTGGCCAGGGGGTATATCTTGAGCTGTTACACTGGCGTTGTGGTAACTGTTACCACTTTTCTGGTACCACCTTTGTTGAGGTTCCAAAAGAACTGGAGCGGGTACCAAAGTCAGCGCCGACCTCTGATTGGTCAGAGAGATGCGGCCATGTGTCATCAATGCGTGCATGGGATATCACCCGGCGGAGTTATCTTAAAAGTACATTTTGAAATTGAAAAAACGGGAGAGCTGAAAATCCACACCGCGGTCTCTCGGTAATGGAAAACAACACAGAAGCGGGTCGAGCCGAGCCGGTACCACTGTATGACCCATTTTTTTAGCTGTGTAACTTGACAACGGCGGTTTTTCGAACGAGGGAAGACAAGTGTAGTCGTGGTTTCATTGGCTGCTGGGCGATCATTTGCCGCACCTGTCTGATCACAGTCCTCCCAACATTTCAAGGCAAATGCCGCCGGGGGATTATGTGAAGAAGCCGGGGGACGCGGACTCCTTCTACAGCGACATGCCCCCCGGCGTCAGCACCAACTCCGGCTGCAGCTCCAAGAAGAGGTCTGGCTGCATGTCACACCTGCAGAATTACACCCACTCCTTCACTCACTCCATCCCCTCCATCTCCCAGAACATCTCGCTGTTTGTATTCAGGTGTGCCACCTCACTCACGCTCACTCATCTGCTACTCTGTGTTGGTGTGTGTGTGCGTCTGTGTGTGTGTGTGTGATTGTATTTTCACGTTGTTCTTTGTTTCTGTTCTTATCATTGTGTGTTGTACTGCTGTGTGGATCTTTCATCACTCTCTTTCAGCACACGCTGTTCCATGGCTTCCCTACGCTGCTGGTAAAGTACAGATGACCTCAGTGTGTGTGTGTGTGTGTGTGTGTGTGGCCTGCTTTGGTGATGTTATTGGCCTCGATTTGTAATGCCAGCATCCAGCCGCTGTGTGTGTCGTTTCACCGTGTAGGTATCCGTTTCGCCGCTCATAGTGTTGACATCCTTTTGTCACAGTGTCTTCATCTCCTACCATTTGCATGCCCTCCTCCCCCTCCTCCTCCCCCTCCCCCCCAGGTATTCCAACAGCAGCAGAACAGCCAGATCAGCTGGGTCAAAAAGGCTGAACCATAGGATGTGTTAGGTTTTGAAAGACGGACAATGATGTGAAGATTTTCCGACAATGAGACGTGTGTCTGCCTGTGCGTGCTTGTGTGTGTGTGTGTGTGTGTGTGTGTATGTGTGTGTGTTCGTACAGGTCTAACGGCCTGTCCCACTCGTGGAGTGAGAGAATCCCCGACGCAAAACACATCTCTGACATCTGTGAAAACGGGCGGCCGAGGAGCAACTCCTGGGAAGGTAACACAACGACACACACTCGTTCTCGTGTGCGTCCTCTGTTGTCCTGCCCCCCCCCGGAAAACTCACCCTCCCAAACCCAGATTCCCCGCACCGACCCATAGCGTTTCTGCTGTTGTGTCTCTCTTTTCAGGAAATCTGAGTGGCCATCGCAAGAAGCTGAAAGGGAAGAACCGCCGCGCTCGCTCCAACTCCACAGAGTAAGTGGGCCGCCGCGAGGCGGCCAGATGGCGACGGGATGCGCCGCTCAGACAAACCTTTGCTGTGAGATTGTCGTCAGGGGCTTTAACACTTGACAGGTCACCGGGCGGGCCAGTTGACACTGGGTGTATAGATTACGCTTCACTATTTTGTTTTATTTTTGCTTACTTCTCCCTTATTGGCAATGTGCGTGTGACGCCAAACGTACAAAGGTCATGTGCCCAGTAGTTCCGTGTCTTCATGTGTATTTTAGAAGTACTGACAGCGGTACAACAGACGTGATGGGTGTCGGCCTGTCTTGTGTTCTCATACAGCTCTGAATGCCGCCGATTAATTCACAGAATTAAAGGAGATTCTGTTTGGGGCGTCCGGGTGGCGTGGCGGTCTATTCCGTTGCCTACCAACACAGGGATCGCCGGTTCGAATCCCCGTGTTACCTCCGGCTTGGTCGGGCGTCCCTACAGACACAATTGGCCATGTCTGCGGGTGGGGAGCCAGCTGTGGGTATGTGTCCTGGTCGCTGCACTAGCGCCTCCTCTGGTCAGTCGGGCGCGCCTGTTCAGGGGGGAATCAGGAACACATTATTTGTCATTTCACCTCGTGTACTTGGGTACATGAAGGGAAACGAAACGGCGATTCCCCCAGCCCACAGCAGTGCAACACACAGACAAAAACCCATTTAACAACTACAAGAACACGCACATTCACACTAACACACATATATATACAAGCAAAATCACTGTCCAAGGGCACAAACACCAGCCAGGATGACGGTCGGAACTAGCTAGCAGGCTAGCAGTTAGCTTAGCCTGCCCCACGTCCTGTCAGACCGCACCTCAGTGTTACCTCCTCAGGTGCAGCTCCGGGCGGGGCCGCAGCCCCCGGGCCCACAGCGCAGCAGACCAAGCTCTCCCAGCCGATCCGGCGCCAGCTCTCCCAGCCAGCAAACGAAGACAGAAACTTAGATGCGGACGTGGACAAAGACACTGCATGGACGGTACCGGGTGAGGCCCCTGCGAACGTGACTTTGCGCCACCGTCTTCCCACACCGGACAGCGTGCTCCTCCTCCGCACTACGCCCCCCTGGCGAAACGCCTCACTGTCAGGTGAAAAGAAGCGGCTGGCGACTCCACATGTATCGGAGGAGGCGTGTGGTAGTCTGCAGCCCTCCCCGGATCAGCAGAGGGGTTGGAGCAGCGACCGGGACGGCTCGGAAGAGCGGGGTAATTGGCCGGATACAGCTGGGGAGAAAAGGGGAGAAGGGGGAACACCCTAGAACTAGAATAGAGAGAGTGGAGCTTGTCCACTCTCTGAGCCTGTAAACAAGTCATGCACATGCCTTGCAGCTGTGAATGAACGCATCACAGTGGGCGCCATCCGCCCTCCAGCCCCCCGGCGTTTTGGTTTGTTTACGGGCGCGGCCGCTGTCGCTGCGAGCATGAGACCTGACCGGCGCGGCAAGAACCTGACTGGACACGTAACCAGTATGCAGCTGAAACGCCTGTAACGCCCCAAACGAACAGCCTTCATCATTTCCACTGTGCTGTTTTCACCTGAGACCACATAGCCCCACCCACCCACCCCCTCACCCCCACCCCCACCATCTTGTCATTCTTCTCAACCGCATCTTGGTGGCGTTTGGTTCAGAATGTCTCTGCTCTGCTTTCCTGAAATATCGCCTCTTCCTCCACGTGTCTACCTTTCTTTTCATCTTCCTCTCTCTCCTCTTCCTCTTCTCTCTCCTTGTGTTGTGTCCATCCCCCCCACAGGTATTTAACCCCTCGCTTCAAAACAGAGTATTATGATGTAACTAAATGGGTAGAAGATGTGAATAGAAACACTCAAGGACCTTACATTAGGTATTATCCCAGACCCTGTCCTACAACCCCCCCCCACCCCCACTCCCACTCCCACTCCCACCCCCCACCCCTTCACTCGCCTGTTTGAAACCTTCTCACCTTTGGTTTGATTTTATGGTTTGGTCACAGGAAGTACGAGGCAGCCAAGTGACATTTCAGATCTGTTTATGGACAGCCGGCATGTTGTGTCTTTGGATTTCCGTAAGGCATCGCTGCTTGTGATGAGACAAAGTATTTTTGCTTCACGCTGTATAGCCTTATACAATCTTTACTTCTTCTTCTTGTCAGTGTGTATTTGTCAACCTGCATTTTTCTTTCTTTTTGAAAAATCATTCTGCTTCATTGTGTTGAGGACAAAAAGGCTCAGCTGGTTGTAATACCAAAGTTCTTGTGCTTTTATTTCTCTTTTTAGTTTTATCCTATCCCCTGTTTTGCGTTTGCGACGCTCTCTTGTTATCCCGCATGCTCGAGGTTGTCTGGCTGTGTCTGTGGGCGTCAGCCCTGGCTTGCTCTTACTACGGGCGGTGCCTCTGTGCCGGTGTGATGTCATTACTGGACTGTTCTGACATCATCACTGTGCTGCCGCCTTCTCCCGCGGGCCACCGCTCTGATCTTGACCAAGGTCTATAGATAACCACGTCCGGGCCACAGCCGACAAAATGACCGAATTTCCTTGGTGACACTCAGCCACGCTGGTCGCGCACCACCCGGGTCCCATTTCGGGCCACCGGTTGTTTGTTTACCTCTGCAAATTGAACATTGGCCAGAAAGCGACTAGCCACGTGATCTATAGACCTTAATCTTGTCTGAGATCACTTCCCGAACCCTCACCGCCGCAGCAACACCAGCTGAAGGGCCTAAATATGGTTAACGCCTTCGATTACTGTCACGGACCGTAGTACGTAACATGTAGTAGTGACACACGCTGCCGAGATGACAAGCTGACAGTGTGCGTCCCCCCCCCCCCCTCCGACGCCCTGATTCTGTTGTTTGTTGTTATCCAGTTTCGGTCTGGTCAGCCGTCCTCGTCACCTCATCACACTCACAACTCTTACCATCCCTCACTAACCAATAACACATGTCGAGCCACCCCTCCACCACCACCACCACCACCACCACATACATACAAACACGCACACAAAAACCCGTCTTGGGGATAGCCCTGTAGTCAGAGGTTTGCCTTAGCGGCGTGCATTTCCAAGGTCGGCCATGGCTTACTTCCTACGCACGTCCTGGTGTAAGCGCCGTTGTTTGCTGGCTGATGGGTGTGACTGACAGGTACGATGACTCTGCCCAGACCGACGCTGCGTGCCGTCTACTGTCTACTGTGTACTGAAGCAGAGGTCGCCCCTAAAAGCTGCGCTGTGGCCAAACTTGCTTTGAAAGTTCGTGCCAGTAGAAGGTGAAACTGATTAATATGTGGATCTGTTGGTAACGCTTTAAATTTACATTACACAGAAACTACCAACTAATACATGAGGGGAACATACGGAAATGAACTATGATGAGTGTTAATTACTAAGTAATATATTAGTAAAATAACGAATGTAAGGTGAATGCTGAATGTCCTGCTGATTAACATAAACAGTGAAGATGGCGCCACGTAACACAAAGGACTCGTTTGCTACAATGTGATTTGTGACGTCATCCCAATAGATTATACTAAACATCACATTATAATGACAAGGAAGAACACTAGAGGGCGTCCGGGTAGCGTGACGGTCTATTCCGTTGCCTACCAACATGGGGATCGCCGGTTCGAGTCCCCGTGTTACCTCCGGCTTGGTCGGGCGTCACTACAGACACAATTGGCCGTGTCTGCATGTGTCCTGGTCACTGCACTAGCGCCTCCTCTGGTCGGTCAGGGCGCCTGTTCAGGAGGGAGGGGGAACTGGGGGGGATAGCATGATCCTCCTACGTGCTACGTCCCCCTGGTGAAACTCCTCACTGTCAGGTGAAAAGAAGCAGCTGGTGACTCCGCATGTATCGGAGGAGGCATGTGGTAGGCTGCAGCCCTCCCCAGATTGGCAGAGGGGGTGGAGCAGTGACTCGGAAGAGTGGGGTAATCGGCCAAGTACAACTGGGGAGAAAAAGGGGGAAGAAAACTAGAGACATAGAAAAGCTGATTTTACTCCTATTACTCAGTGATTACCACTCATCATAGATCATTACATCTGTTTTACTCGTAAGGTATTGTGGTATTTCTGTGTACTGAATGGCCTGTACTGCATTACTGAGCTGTTTCGATATGGTTAGGAGATCATTTTCAAAAATAAGCTTTAGCGAACAAGGCTTCAACTATTGCCTCTGTGCTTTTGGTGAAGTTCCATCGGACCTTTTAAGAGCAACCTCACTGGTTTTTTTAGGACGGTCAGTACTGAAAAGCTGGAGCGGCTCGGGGAGGCCGTTGTCCAAAGTCACAGATCCAGGATGAGCCTGAATCTACCCTGATTAATTCAGATCTAAGTTGCATCTGTGTCTTTGGCCAACTTACTCCTACACCAGCGGGAGGAGAGGAAGTCATAGCTCAGCGGTGTCACTTCCTGTCTCTCCTCCAGGACGTTGTCCCCTGCCAAGTCGCCCACCTCCTCCACGGGCTCGATTGCCTCCAGTCGGAGATACCCTTACCCAATGCCCCCTCTCCCTGATGACCAGAGAAAAGCCAACAGGCAGAGTGCCAGGGTAAGCACCAGTAAACAGGACTATATCAGACTTCTCTCTTCTCATCAGCACAGTGATGAGTCATCAGCAAAGAGGGATCACAGTAAAAACCAGCCCTGATGACTCAAGATCAGTTTTCAGCATAATGTCATAATTCGATGCGATGGTGTCAAAATGAAAATGAAAAATGTTGTCCGTATTGTTCTGAAGCTTGTTTTTGCTCGATTTCCATGGGAAAATACATTTAAAAGTCGCAAATTCCTCGCCAAATTCCAACTCAATTCCAATTCAACAAGCAATTCAAATTCAAAACAACAAATTCCAGTGTGCGCAAGCGCGAAGGGTCCCTCCGTGGTAGAGCTGCTTGCTGCCCACGTGTTGCCTATATGAAACAGTACATGTTGATATTAAGCAGTAGGTATTAAAATAATGAAGATGTGAAAGAACAAAATTGATTGCAATTTGCGCTCCTTCTTTCATACAGGCATTATGTGGGCAGCAAAGGGACTCCCTATTTCTATGCCATCTCACCTGGATGATGCCACCTTAACCCCCACCCCAACCCTGGCCCTAACCCTAACCTAACCTTAACCCTCATATTAACTTGATGTTAACCCCTTAGCGGGAGGATAGGGTGCGTGATCCTACATTGGACTACAGTGAGGGGTTTGATAAGATGTACGTTTTATTAATCCCCACGGGGAAGCTCATCCTCTGCATTTAACCCATCCCAGCACACTAGTTAGGAGTAGTGGGCTGCCGCCGTATAGCACCCGGGGACCAACCCTACTTCTTCTTTCCATTGCCTTGCTTAGGGGCACAGACAGGAGTATTAACCCCAACATGCATGTCTTTGATGGTGGCAGGAAATCCACACAGACACAGGGAGAACATGCAAACTCCACACAGAAAGGACCTGGGAGGGCCTGGGGTTCGAACCCAGGACCTGGGAGGGCCTGGGGTTCGAACCCAGGACCTTCTTGCTGTGAGGCCAGCAGTGCTGACCACTGGGCTGCCGTGCAACTTTCTGATGTATTTTCACGTGGAAATCAGTCAAGAACTTGCTTCAGAACAGTGCGGGCAGTGTTTTTCATTGTAAACTTCAACACCATCACAAAGGATTTCGATACCGTGATGCGTAACGCTACGTTGGCTTTTGTGGAATTTGTGCGGCCACTAAATGACATGGAGGACTCGAGATACTCATAGATGTCCTGATACTGGGAACTGATCTCGAGTCAGCAGGGCTGAGTAAAAATATACACAGAGAAAAAAGTATTTATAGTCAGAAAACAGACTAACGAGTGTGATAGATGGGCTGATAAACATGTATTTTCTCTCTCAGTTCTCTTTTTTTCCCCTTCCCTCCTTCTCATTTGTCTTTATTTTTCTCGCTGCAGCTGTGGGAGACCTCAATATAACAGCCCTCTCGTCGACTCTGCAGGAGAACGACTGTACGCTTTTCTCTCCTTTTCTATGAACGGGAAAAATCACAAAGTGAAGCAAAATTGACACTATGCGACGGAAGCTGCGAGAGGCGACCCACCGGAGGGCAGAAGAGGTGGGGGGTGTGTGTGTCAGTTAGGGGGCCTTCGAACCGGACTCGCTCAAACGGCGTTCCGACATTGGACCTCCTTTAAAAAAAAAAAAATTTACAGGAGGAATGCCCGCTCAGATCTCAGTTCCAGAACCACTCCAGACCCGGCTGGAGCTCAGACTCGGACTGAGCTGCTCCCGACTGCTCAGGCCTCGCCTACAGGACAAGAAACAACCCTCTTCCCCCCCAAAATACTCCACCCTCAACCTGCCCCCCCCCCATAAAAACCACAACATGTCCTCTTTACCTCGGCTTTCACCGTAATCACTTCCCACAACCTCTTCAGGATGACGCCCTGGGCTGATTGGAGCTCCTCCTCAGGGCGGGACAAGGAACAGGATATCCAACCCCGCTGTATCGCGGGGTTTCTTTGAACCGTGCTGAAGCGCGCGGCATCAGCGTAAAGGAAATCAGACATTGTATGCATGTGACAACGCTGTTTATCAGCGACCTCCTCCAGGAACGGCGTTCGGACATGGGTGGAAAGCATGCGGGTGACGGGGAGGCAGTAATTCTTTTTTTCTTTTACGCCCACGCTCCGAATCTTTCCGTCCTCTATAGGCTTCTTCTGTCTGCGAACAATAGAGTCACCAATTATTAGAGCCCACATCCCACGCCATGACCCCCCCCCGCCCTCTTTCACCGTACCAAATTCCCCCCAGCTGTTTGTGTGTAAATATGTACAGTTGAATACATAGAACAATGTGTTGTTTTTTTACTTGTGAAGAGAACACTGGGAGTACGTCCTCTCCCCCTCTTCCTGCTGTGTTGTGTGCTAGACAAAAGGGGAGTGTTCTGCGATGTGCAGAGACCCCCCGCACTCGTTCACCTGTCTGTGTTTGTACTTTTGATCTGTAGGCCTCATTCTCTCTCTCTCTCTCTCCTCTCTCTCCTCTCTCTCCCTGTCTTTCCTTCCTTTTCCTGTCTTACTGTGACCTCAACCGCTTTCTCCATCCACAGCAGAATGTAAAAAAAGAAAGTGTCTCCATTTTATCACCGGTTTCATTGGTTTCGGGGAGAAGTGTACGCAGGAACACGGCGGCGACGCGGTCAAGTAAGAAGCCGAGAATCTTAATTTTGGCACGTCAAGTTGCCGATGTTGTTAAACTGGCTGTTGATAATGAATATTATTTGAACTAAGTTGAGTAGATAAATGTGCCCTTCCCGCCTGTGGCGAAGGGGGAGAGACGTGTTTGGTGTAGTTGTAGATGTGAACGCCACATTTCAGTGTTTGCACACGGTGGTTGGTGATTTCACTTTGAAATCTCATGTGAATAATAATGTCGAGACGTGTTTTAGTTTTTTTCCTGATTCTACTTTGACGATCATGAATGAGTAGATTCGCTAGCCGCTTGGCTAACGGGTCGGACCCTTTAGTCGACTGGTTAACGTAGTCGCCCGTGGTGTCGAAACCCGGGAACTGCAGCAGCCAGGATGTGAAACCAGGGGGCGACTGCGCTAAACAGTCAAGGGTCCGACCTGTTAGCCAAGGGCTAGCGAGTCTAGTCATCTGTGGTCATTACACTACCCCCCCCCCTTTGGGAAGCGCGTCCCCGTGCTTCAGCATACCACCTCCCTCACGCCTCTGGGCACACGCACTTCCGATGGCCTCACAGTCTCACCATCCCACTTCTGACACCAATGTAGTGAATTCGGGGGGCAGCTGGGAAGCGAACCTGGGTCTCCCGCACCACGGGCGACTGCGCTAACCGGTCAGCTAAGGGGTCCGACCCGTTAGCCAGCCGGCTAGCGAGTCTGCTCATTCATGATCGTTACACTATTTTTGACTCTCTGGGGCTGTACGGAAAGTTACACATGATTGGGAGCAAATGACACTCGGATCACTTGAATGTAAGGATGTGGAACTTATAGGGTAGGCTTACCGACCGCACGCATTGGGAATCTGGACATTATTTAAATTTGCATTTTGGATTTAGCCGTGATGGTCCAGACATTTAGCCTTGCAAATGATGAAATACGCTGTACATTGCTTGCTGTTTGAGTTTGTGAAGACCGACAGGATTCCATTACTTTATCACATTATGGCTGTCATCTGGTAGGCTATTTGGAAACGAGCATGTCATTAGAAGACTTTTTCTTTCGTCCTGTGGTCTCAGTGGGGTTTTATTACCATAGACTACACAGTTTGTCAGAGAAGACATTATCATCAGCTAATTTAAGACAACTCATCCCACCAATGAGAGTTTAAACGCGGTTGAGAAAACAAGAGAATTAAGGTTCGGTGCTGCCATGCTGGCTTTACCAGTTATGGTTAATTCTTTCTTTCTTTTTTAAATTCAATCAAGACTCATCCCTCAAAAGCAACTTCTTCATACAAAATTACGATAAGACGTCATCGCCCTGTCCTGTGTAATAAGGCCTCTCGTGCACCATCGCCTGGTTCTTCTTCTTGTTAAATGTGGGCACCGTTCATTTCAGTTCATGTATGCACTACGTATAGATAAGTAAGAGCTTCATGATAATGGATTAATATAGCTACTGGATGACAAGTCTCTCTTGTTTTTCTTAAGTACATTGTTGAGACTTGAGTTATTTGAGTTTTTTTGTCTTAGGGTCACTCCAGGGTGCCGTTACTCTGGCACGTGTCGACCTGTACGGTTTCTCTAGTAAGAGGATAGCACACGGCTGTGGCAGCATGGAGTATACACGTGATAGAGATCTGCGCTGATGGGCTCATGATTTGCCTTTCTGCTAACAAGAGCTTTCTTCCCGTCTTTCGTCTTTACTAAGTATCAGTTTATATCCAGTAACCCTCTTTTCTCCTGGGTTACCAGATGTTGTGTAAGGCGTCAGTATTTCAGAGCTCCCGAGCAATATTTTTACATGATGCTTACTGTGCGACTACAAACTCCGACAAACTGAATTTGTCTGTCATGTATATTGTCCAATAATATACTCAAAAGGATGTCGCGTTGCCAAGGGTAGGACTAGAGGGATTTCCACGATCCCTGACTCGGGTACCGTCAGTATTGACAGCTTGACCAACTTCTAGAACAAAACAGGACTACAGTGATGAACACCCCTACCCAAGACCAAGAGGATGGCCAGACAGAGACTTGAATGTATTGGTACACACTGGAGTACACCAACACACCCAGCTGTCGCCTCTTAAAAGTGGGGGGTAAGCGATCCTTGGCGGAAGTTAGCAAGCGCTAGCTAGCTACTATATCCTGAAAACATTCTGCAGAAGCAGCCGCCCCCCTCACTTCTGCCTAGGAGCTTCGCTGAACGCGCAAACCGGTTGACAGCAGGTTGGGACCAATGGAGATGCCGGCTTGCAAAGAACTCCCGTGATCGGCTGATGAGGAGCGAGCACAGAGAACCATGTCCTGTCTCTGTTTACAGCGCCTAGCTAGGGCGGCCACAGAGGCCGGATTCTTTTCTCAGTGCACCTACTTAGCTGATCGCTGTCGGCGTGTAGGGAGAGTTTGAGCAAATATGATGAAAAGTGTTCAAAATTAAAATCTTTGATGGCCACTTTAAGAGGCAGCAGACCTCGGGTCTCAACCACGCGGTGCCGTCCTACCAGCTTGCTCTCGAGTAAACATCAGGGCCCTTAACCCCCAGATGAACAGCTTCCTAATCTATCTCCACACTGTAGTTGCTGTCTTTTCTTTCTGGCTGTATGTTTGTACATAGTGATAATGCAAAAATCAATGCCCATATTTTTCTTTCCCTCTTACTCATTCAGTATTGTAATATATTTAATATAAAATAAATCTTTCATCAACATGTCTGTTCGCCGGCACCTTTTGTTCACTCTGTGGTCACACGTGTATACCCCGCTTCTTACAGTCAAAATAAAAACAATGGGGAGGGGGCAACTGGTGAAACTCCTCACTGTCAGGTGAAAAGAAGCGGCTGGCGACTCCACATGTATGGGAGGAGGCTTGTTGTAGTCTGCAGCCCTCCAGGACGGTTTGGAGGGGGGTAATTGGCCGGATACAATTGGGGAGAAAAAAAAGGGGGGGGGACTATACAACAACAAAAGACCCAGAAAAAGTACATCACTTTTCCATCCTACATGAATTAACCTCGGAGTAATGTTCATCAATGCATATGTACAAACCCACAACAATACCTGTTCGTTTCAGTTTAAGGCAGGCGCGCCGGACTCATTTCAGAAGTGGGGGGGGGGGGCAACAATGATATATATGCATGTGCAGGGGTGTACTGTGTCGTGCTATAAGAGCGCACCGGAGCGCAGCTGCGCATGCCTGTATTTGCGGTTTTAATACAATAAAGCTCGTTACTGAAGACACGTGTCACGCCCCATCTTGTTACTTTGTTGCAGTTTGGCACCTCAGTGTAGCGGTTCTGTGTTGCGCTTGAGCTTAAGCGATACATTGTATTCGGTTTTGAAATCCCACTCTTTCTGTTGCCTGCCCACGGGGCGGCGCTATAACTCAAACATAAGCCAGCTTAGTGCTCGTGGGATTAGATACACACATGTCTTGTTCGGTTAGCCTACACTACGAGTTTACAAGACAGCAACACGGTAGGGGCAAGCAAGCGACAGCAACGCTAATGTTGCCCCCTGTTCACCACAATTAACCACTCTCTGTTTTATACCAGACACTGAAGCATCCTTCCCTTCGCCCAAACAACCCAGCAGTCTCCTTTTTGTCAATAATGTCAAAATATCACGTGTTGACCAGGAGCGCCGGAATGGGAGGACCAGGGGGCCATTGCCCCTCCCCACTTTTACCCTCTTTCCACATTTTGTTAAAGTCAGGAATCCCTGTATCCCCGCTAATGCCCCTATATTCCAACACTTACGGTAAAAAAACGTTTCAATCATTCCCGTCCACCCTAAGAAATTGGGTCAAATAAAGCAGGCGGACATAAATCAGGAAGAAGATTCACATTTTAGTCCAATCAAAGGCGACACTGCAACACAAATCAAAAGCATTGTAGCCTGCATAGCAACCGATAAAATGTGTGTGTGCGTTGTTTGTCTGTTTGAGCCGTTAACCTAACCCTAACCCTAACCCTAAAAGCTACACCTTTTATGTGCCACGATGCTGTCACGTCAACCTGCTTAGCCTAAATGGATGACATAGCCTACACAGTGGTGCATCGTTCATTCTAGTGTTTTGATTGATTGATTGACTGTCTTTAGTCTGGCCATGTCATTTGAACCTTACTAGCTTCAGCTGCCATGGCCGGTAGGATTGTTTCAGCTGGTTGCGGTCTGTCCTCATGTATCTCCTGCCTACTGGGCAGCTGAACTGTATAGTCCTCCTGTTGGAGCCTCTCCATCTCAAGTCGTGACAGTAGCTTCCTTCTATCGATGTTCGAGCGTTGGGCCGCTGGCTGCTTCCGAGTCGGTGTGGAAGCGGGTCTCCTACTGGTCCACAGTTCCCACATTCACGTCATATAGCCCCGCTCCGGCGGTCTGCTGTTATAGTAGCATTCCATCAGTTCCAGGTTCTCCGCCCTTGTCCAAGAATGGCTTGTTCCAGTAGCCCATTTCTCATCAGGTTGCCCTGGTTCCCCAACACCTGACGCGGACCTTGTTGACCCGGCGACGTCCGAGCCGGTATGGCCATTCATGTCTCACTCACTCATATCCGGGGTAGTTGGCTTGTATGGCATCAGGAGTCTAAGCCACAGACTCTTACTGGAGACTTGTCCCAACCAAGCTGGAGGAGAAGCAGTCAAGAAGATGTCTGGTTAATGTTCTGACAGCTAGAACCGTCTGCTGTGTACTGAGTTCAGCTGTGTAGCACCAGGGAAGACATAGCAGGGGGTGTGTGTGTGTGTGTTTGGCGGCCAGTCTGTTCATAAACAAGCATTAGAAAGGATGGGTGGATAGATGGATGATGGATGGAAAGTAAAGTGAGGGATGGAAAGTAAAGTGAGGGATGACTGGATGACGTAAACAGATAGATAAGGAATGGAGAGGCGATAGCTGGCTGAGCAGTAGAACATAGAAAAGATGGATGGATGTAAGAGGGGAAAGGAGAAAAAGGAGAAAAAGAGTAAATAGAATTTTATCATTGAGGATCAGTTGTGAATTTCTCAACACGGCAGAATACATTTACCCCCGAGATGAATAAATGTACCCTTGAGAGGGATATATTTACCCCTGAGATGGATACATTTACCGCCGAGGCGAATAAATGTACCCCTGAGATGGATACATTTACCCCTGAGATGGATACATTTACCCCTGAGATGGATACATTTACCCCTGAGATGGATACATTTACCCCTGAGATGGAATCTAACTGCCCCAGTGGATCAGCCCTGCGGCCATATCAGGAAGCCTCTGACTGTGAATATATGTAACTCTCTCCCAATTACACACACACACACACACACACACACACAAAACCTGTCAAATGTATCATGAACAAGGACACAGTTGCTCATCGGCAGTTGTGTGATGGACCGTTGTGTGATGGACAGCTGTATGATGGACAGTTGTGTGATGGACAGCTGTGTGATGGACAGTTGTGTGATGGACAGCTGTGTGATGGACAGCTATGTGATGGGCAGCTGTGTGATGGACAGCTGTGGGATGGACCGTTGTGTGATGGACAGCTGTGTGATGGACAGCTGTGGGATGGACCGTTGTGTGATGGACAGCTGTGTGATGGGCAGCTGTGTGATGGACAGTTGTGTGATGGGCAGCTGTGTGATGGACAGTTGTGTGATGGACAGCTGTGTGATGGGCAGTTGTGTGATGGACAGCTGTGTGATGGGCAGCTGTGTGATGGACAGCTGTATGATGGACAGTTGTGTGATGGGCAGCTGTATGATGGACAGTTGTGTGATGGGCAGCTGTGTGATGGACAGCTGTGTGATGGACAGTTGTGTGATGGACAGCTGTGTGATGGACAGCGGGTTGATGGACCGTTGTGTGATGGACAGCTATGTGATGGACAGCTGTGTGATGGACAGCTGTGTGATGGGCAGCTGTGTGATGGACAGCCTCCATGTGGAACTGGCTCTGAGGCTGGAGTCTCTTCCTTACCAACAGAGGAGGTGGAGGAGACCAGGTCTCAGCACAGATCTCCAGCATGTGTGGAGATGTAGGTCAGAGAAGGGCTGCAGGTCAGCTTGTGTACACTTATGAGACTGACTGAAGTGTGTTTCTTATACAAGCCTGCGGTGCTGCGAACGCGGTGGCTGAGCTGCTGCGAAGACCAGGAGCAGGACTCGGAGTAAGAGTGGCTCGGATTGCTTCTTTTCACCAGGTGGATATAGTCTTCATGGTGTTCTAGAAAAGTTCCAGAGCAACTGTGACAAAGAAATACTACGTGAGCGTGTATTTTCAGGTAACCACGTATAAATGGTTGTGAAGTGGCCGTTGGTTATTGACCATGTAAATATATAAATATGTAAATGTATTTAAAGCATGTCTAGTTGTACTCATCCATGTGTGCGGCGTGTCGTCTCCATGCCGGCGGCTGTTTTACTCCGAGCTGCAGAACCGGAACGTTCTTCTGACATCACGACACGTTCCCCTTGGAGAGAATAAGAAGGCAAATCAAACCAAACCGCTGAGCTGTCATCTCTAATATCTTATCTCGTTCACATCATCCTGCTGGGGTAATGAGGCAGGAGGTGCAGAAGACATGATGCTCCCTGGAGAACCAGCAAGATGTCCGCTTGGACAGCAGCCATTCAGCAGGAGGAGGTCGTCTTGTCTTCATGTTTGAGTCTGCATGTGGTCCACTGTTTCTGCCAAGTGTCTGACTGATATATATATATATATATATATATATATATATATATATATATATCCTGTTTCATGTCATAAGCGATCAGCAGCTGTTATTGACAGCTGATGATTGCTTATGACATGAAACAGGCTTGTACTGTCTCATAAAGAATTTACTTCACTCACTGGATTATTTTGCTCCCTATTTGTTGAGCAATTTCCCGACCGCTGAGTGTTTCTTTTAACAAAGTTACATACACACACACACACACACACACACACATATATATATATATATATATATAAACTAGTTTTTATATATATATATATATATATATATATATATATATATATATATAAACTAGTTAGATAAACACACACAACCTAGTTATAAACACATACAAACTGCTTATAAACGCATAAAAACTACCTATAAACACATACAAACTAGTTATAAACACAAACTGCTTATAAACACAAACTAGTTATAAACACAACTGCTTATAAACATGTTATAAACACATACAACTGCTTATAAACACACACAAACTAGTTATAAACAAAACTTATAAACATGTTATAAACAAACTATAAACACATACAACCACATAAGCAGTTGTGTGTGTTTATAACTAGTTTGTATGTGTTTATAAGCAGTTGTATGTGTTTATAACATGTTTATAAGCAGTTGTATGTGTTTATAACTAGTTTGTGTGTTTAGAGGCAGTTGTGTTTATAACATGTTTATAAGCAGTTGTATGTGTTTATAACTAGTTTGTGTGTTTAGAGGCAGTTGTGTTTATAACATGTTTATAAGCAGTTGTATGTGTTTATAACTAGTTTGTGTGTTTAGAGGCAGTTGTGTTTATAACATGTTTATAAGCAGTTGTATGTTTCTAACTAGTTTGTTTATAAGCAGTTGCAGTTGTATGTGTTTATAAGTGTATGTGTTTATAAGCAGTTGTATGTTTATAACTAGTTTGTGTGTTTATAAGCAGTTGTATGTGTTTGTAGCTAGTTTGTGTGCGTTTATAAGCAGTTGTATGTGTTTATAAGTAGTTTGTATCAGGTGCGCCGGAATCATTTCAGAAGTGTGTGTGTGTGTGTGTGTGTGGGGGGGGCAACAATGATATACATGCGTGTGCAGGGGTGTACTGTGTCGTGCTATAAGAGCTGTATTTGCAGTTTTAATACAACAAAGCTCGTTACTGAAGACACGTGTCACGTCCCATCTTGTTACTTTGTTGCAGTTTGGCACCTCAGTGTAGCGGTTCTGTGTTGAGCTTGAGCGCTTAAGTGATACATTGTATTCAGTTTTGAAACCCCGCTCTTTCTGCTGCCTGCCCACGGGGTGGCGCTATAACTCAAACATAAGCCAGCTAGTGTGTGGGATTAGATACACACGTCTTGTTGAGTTAGCCTACACTACGAGGTTACAAGACAGCAACACTGTAGGAGCAAGCAAGCGACAGCCACGCTAATGTTGCCACCTGTTCACCACAATTAACGCCTCTCTGTTTTATACCAGACACTGAAGCGTCCTTCCCTTTGGCCAAGCAACCCAGCCGTCTCCTTTTTGTCATAAGTGTCAACACAAATTAAAATATCACAAAAAGAATCACAGCATAGAACCGAAACTGTGCTGGCGGTTTCAACAGTCTCAGCAGTCCCGGTCCCGGAGCTGCTGCTTTGGGGTTCTGGCTGCGCCGGTTCTCGATTTGGGGGGCCAGCTTAGGCGTCCGTTACGCTGGGGTCGTTGGGGACATGTCCCCACCACTTTCTGTCATGGCCCATTTTGTCCCCACCACTTTCCTTTTTTTTTGCAAGCCTCTGGTTAGTCGAACTCAGTATCTGGAAAAAAATAAATTTGTGCAAATCTCGTCGTTAAAAGAGAAACCTAAAACCACTTCCAGCAGCAGTAGTAGCCACAACACACAGAACTACATTAAGGGTTAACTGGGGGGGGGGGTTGGGGGGGGGGTTTGGGGCGCGAGTTCCTCCGAATGGCTGATTGTAGATCGTCAGATTTTGTCACAAAAACAAAAAACGCGTTACTTTCAGAAAGTAATCAAGTAACTTATGAAAGTAACTATGGACACAAAAGAAGGCCGTGCTACACGGAGACCTTTTAGGGGACCATTTAGAGGTGAGACGGGCTTATTAATCAACTTTGCTGCTGTTAGCTAATTTCGGTGTGTATTTGCTCAACTGCTGGGGTTATTTTGATGCTAGCTGCTAGCTGCTAAACGCTACAGGCAACTGGAAGTAGCTGGTGGTAGACAGCTAACGTTAGCTTAACTGGGTGTGTGTTACAGGCAACAATTAGAGACATATAGCGCCATCTAGTGTACAGACCTTTTCATATTGGAACATAGGGATAGGAAAAATAACACGAGTGATTTTGGCGTCCCGAACCTTCAGTTACTGGGTCCTTCGCTTGCATTCGCCTGTGGGAAAGGGACTGTAACTGCACTTGGCTGTTAGTGTCCACTGTCACGTGTTCGGGGGCTGACGGTGGATGAGCGTTACCGGCGGCAACGCCGTTCATGTTGGCACTGATGTCAACATTGCTGGTTTTTAATGTGCTGCAGTTACGGCTTGGGATAGCGATGCCCAGAGGTCAACGGTCCCAGTATTTGGGAAGCATGCTGGTGTGCTGGACAGACTTGAACATGTGGGTCATGTGGATTTCATAAACTTTTTTTATTGTTTCACATAACACTGAGCTGCAAAACACTAGAATGAATGACGCACTATTGTGTAGGCTACGTCATCCATTTAGGCTACGCAGGTTGACGTGACGGCATCGTAGCACATAAAAGGTGTAGCTTTTAAAGGCCGTGTACGTCCCTCGATCGGCGTTATGTGGCCGGCCCACTGAAAAAAGGTGTGAGCATGTTGAACCGTCATAGTCTCCAGCACTTTTCAAAAGCCGCTGGTGCTCGTGGTAAATGTCCCCAGCACTTTGCAAAACAAACTGACGGCTTCCTGACTTCAAATAAATGTGGAAAGACGGTAAAAGTGGGGGCCCCCTGCCCCTCTCCCCCTATTCCGGTGCCCCTGGTTTAAGGCAACAACCTCCCATGCCTGGCACAGGACAGTCCTGGGGTGCTGCTGTCATGGACTCAAACCAGTTAACGTGTCCATCCAGAGCAAAGCCCTCTGCTCTTTGCAGCACAGTCCCGCTGAACGTCACGCAGAAGCTTTGTAGCCCCATGAGGGTCGGGCCGATGCGGCTTTAACCGTCTCTTTAAGTGCCTGCAGCCTCTCCTGATGGATGACTTCAGTTGCCACAGCTTCATCTTCCTCAACTGATTCCCGGATGCAGGTCTTCAGGTGGTCTATACCGAAGCCGGTGGAGGCAGAAACGGGGACCACGTGCCTGAAGATGATGTTGTTCTCAGGGATCATGTCTTCGGGCAACAGATGGGAGAATTCTGCAAGTGAGGACATCAAAAGCAGCGACTTAGCGAATGAATATTATGAGAAGTGCACTTTGTACAGAACAGCAAATCATCTGGGGCCCCTTTAGCTCAGTGCTCAATATTCTGCTATGAACGCTCATAAGACATTATAAACGGCCACAAGTCATCAAGGCCAAAAATCTTTATCTTAAAGCTGAAATCTGTAACTTTTCTCCTTCAGTAAGTCGTCATTTTATCCTCTGGACCGCGGAGTCAGGTTAGTAACCGGCATCCTTACCATGGTTGGAGACACTCTGCTGTCTCCATGTAACGTTATTAACATTTGTGGGTCAGGTTGTACCAACTGGTGCAGCAGCGAACACGTGTGTGTTGGAAACAACTCCAGCGGGAAACAAAAGATTGAAATGTGATGCCGATGTGTCCATGACCATCAGTAGTACTGTACAACAGTGTTCCCCTGTAGTGTGTAATACATTAGACTGTCTGTTAGCTTTGGCACAGGATCCATTTTTACGAGGGTGGAACTGTTTACTGCTGAGCTGACGGCACACCAGCCACAATGGCTGCGACACCTGGTTTGAAGTCCCGTAACATCAGTGTCAACAGGTCAGTTTCTCTCTGCCTCCTACATCCAACTATATCACAACACTGTCCTACTGGAATACTGGCTTCTGTCCAACAGAACTGCCAATTACCCCACTCTTCCGAGCCGTCCACTGCTCCACCCGCTCTGTTGATCCGGGGAGGGCTGCAGACTACCACATGCCTCCTCCCATACATGGGGAGTCGCCAGCCGCTTCTTTTCACCTGACAGTGAGGAGTTTCACCAGGGGGACGTAGCGCGTGGGAGGATCATGCAATTCCCCCCAGTTCCACCTCCCCCCCGAACAGGCACCCCGACCGACCAGAGGAGGCGCTAGTGCAGCGACCACGACATACACCCACATCCAGCTTCCCACCTGCAGACATGGCCAATTGTGTCTCTAGGGACGCCTGACCAAGCCGGAGGTAACACCGGGATTCGAACCAGTGATCCCCGTGTTGGTAGGCAACGGAATAGACCGCCACGCCACCCAGACGCCCCCCTAAGCTTTCCTTTTCACCACCACTGTTCTTTTAACTGTCTCATGAAAAAGATGTTTAAAACCGAACCATTTCAGTCAAGCGTATTTAAAAAAAGCTAAAAAGGTGAAGGAATGTTGACGTGCTCGAGAGCGCAGCAGAGTAACGGGACGGTCCGCCGTTCAAAGCTGTGGTGTCCCATAAAAGCACCTGCTCGATGTGGGGAAAAACTAAAATAAATGTAAAGGATGCATAGTAAAGTAAGACTACCATCTGGGTTCTGGAGTTGCTCTTGCAGCTCTGCCAGATTGTGCTCAGCGTCGGGGAGGTCCATCTTATTCACCACCAGCAAAGCAGGCTTCGAGACGAGCTCCTTCTTATACAACTCCAACTCCTGAAGGAGGCGGTGGGAAAGAGGACAGGAACAAAAAGGACACACAGGGCGTTGAGAAACATTAGTGAGCGATGGAGGAATTGGTTTTTTGGGGGGGGTTCCCCCCTTTTTCTCTCCAATTGTATCCGGCCAATTACCCCACTCTTCCCGAGCCATCCCGGTCGCTCCTCCACCCCCTCTGCTGATCCGGGAAGGGCTGCAGACTACCACATGCCTCTGCCGATACTGACAGTGAGGAGTTTCACCAGGGGGACGTAGCACATGGGAGGACCACGCTATTCCCCCAGGTCCCTCTCCCCCCTGAACAGGTGCCCCGACCGACCAGAGGAGGTGCTAGTGCGGCGACCAGGACACATACCGACATCCAGCTCCCCACCTGCAGACACGGCCAATTGTGTCTGTAGGGAGGCCCGACCAAGCCGGAAGTAACACGGGGATTCAAACCGGCGATCCCTGTGTTGGTAGGCAACAGAATAGACCGCCACGCTACCCGGACACCAGCAATATGGAGGGATTGTTTCCCACAATCGAGCACCAGAGAACGGATCAGAACATATCTTATGAGCCTTCAGATGAGTATGTGACCCCAAACACCCTGAGGGAGCCTCACCTTGGTCAGGAGCTGCACAGTTTCAAAGGCCGACCTATAGGACGTTTTGCTTGCCAGCTGGAAACCGCACACATCCACCTACAGCCAAAGAGACGTTGAACAGACTTCATCACAGTCACAGCCTGGAATTCACAGCGGTGTAAAAATAACCCTCCCATGACCGACACTCACAACGGATGACAGGGTATGACATGCGAGGGTTGTGGGGTTTATTGTGAGGGTTTAGACCATGATTATGGAGAACACTGGGCTCCGACAGGCTGGAAGGCGTTAAAACTGTAACACACACGTAGGTCAGCTCAACTTTAATCGCTGTTCTAAATTCATACGCTGTAACCATAGCAACGCAGTGGATCAATAGCAAGCACAGTAAACATCCATCCATTATCCAAGCCGCTTATCCCCATCAAAGTGGCAGGATGCTGGAGCCTATCCCAGCAGTCACTCGGCGGCACGTGGGGAGACACCCTGGACAGGCCACCAGCCCATCACAGACAGTAAAGATTCAAAGCTTTAAGCTTCGCAGCAAACTTTTGTTTCATAACCTTTTAATTCTGAGTCCAAAATGTTCAGCAGAAGATAAGCGGATGTTTTTATTTTAATTCTCTGGTTAAGTGACCATGGTATAAGGGGACCATGGTGTAAGTTAAGCGACCATGGTATAAGTCAAGCGACCGTGGTATAAGTCAAGCGACCGTGGTATAAGTCAAGCGACCATGGTATAAGTCAAGCGACCGTGGTATAAGTCAAGCGACCGTGGTATAAGTCAAGTGACCGTGTGCATGACTAACTTCTAATAAACCAATGACTTGAAATACTACATACCACAAACAGCAGCTGTCTGGTCCTCTCCACGTGCTTCAGGAACTTGTGGCCCATGCCTTTGTTCAGGTGAGCCCCTTCAATCAGGCCTGGAAGGTCCGCCATGGAGATCTACCGGCGAGAAGCAAACAACAGGATGTGAGCACTGGACACTAACTACAAAACTGACTTGTGGAGTGTAAAAAGGTCCACAGACAACACAGAAGGGCCTGATCCATGTCCCCATACCTGCTTGTAGTCGTCATACATCAGTTTGCCGATCTCCGGCCTCAACGTTGTGACTGTGTGAGAACAGACATTTTAGACTGACAGGTAACAGAACCAGAGGGACCGCCTAGCTCTCTGAGAAATCCAGAGCTTAACAAATGAGAACAACGGAAATACATCGTGTGTATTTTGTTCACTCACAGGCGTAGCTACCAATCTGCGGCGTGGCGTGAGACAAGGCCGTCAGCAGAGAAGACTTCCCTGCGTTGGGGAACCTGGTGGCAAAAAGACATCAACAAAGCTGCTGTTAGGAGAAATTAAGCCTGCAGGTGCACACAGACATGCGAATCAACCTGGATCTCAATGAACCCGCGGGAGAAAAATCATTTGTGCTTTTTACCCCACCAGTCCCAGGTCAGCGATGAGTTTGAGGTCCAGCCGTATCTGTCTGACCTGGCCCTTCCTGGGCTGGAACGCAGTGTGGAAGCCCCCTCCCTTTCCGCCCCTGGCCACCAGAACTTGATCGCCCTCAGCGTTCAGTTCACCTTAAAACGAGGAGGTAGGAATCAGAATCACCTTTATTGGAATTCGACTCCGGTTTAGTGGTTCTCATTGTACTTACACACAATAACAACACAACTATCTTCAGGAAGAAGGCAGCGAGAGCGCATGAGGTGGAGGTAAAACAAGGTATGAAGGGGCGTCCGGGTAGCGTAGCGGTCTATTCCGTTGCCTACCAACACGGGGATCGCCAGTTCGAATCCCTGTGTTACCCCCGTGTTACCTAAAGAGTAATTCTTTGCATGTATCTTCATGAATTAAGTGAGCTGCTAACATCTACCCCAGCATCTCTGGTATATCCTCTGAACGACTGCACCTCATCACCTCTTATTCCACCTATATATAGTCAGCAGTGGTGGAAGAAGTATTCAGAACTTTTACTTAAGTAAAAGTAGCAATACCACAGTGTAAAAATACTTGGTTACAAATAAAAGTCCTGCATTCAGAATCGTGCTTAAGTAAAAGTACAAAAGTATTAGCATCAAAATATACTTAAAGTAGCAAAAGTAAAAGTACTCATTATGCAGAATGGCCCATTTCAGAATCATATATCATATTATTGGACTATAATTACTGATGCAATAATGTGTTCATCACATTAATGTCGCAGCTGGTAAACGTGGCGCTAATTTCAATTACTTTATATACTGCTGGGTAGCTTAGCCTATAAAAATATATCATTATTAGTTGATTTATAATTTGTATTAATAATCTCAGTCTGCAAAGTTACCAGTAACTAAAGCTGTCAAATGTAGTGGAGTAAAAAGTACCACATTTCCCTCGGAAAAGTAGTGGAGTAAAAGTATAAAGTAGCATAAAATGGAAATACTCAAGTAAAGTACAATTACCTCAAAATTGTACTTAAGTGCAGTACTTGAGTAAATGTACTTAGTTACATTCCACCACTGATTGTCGGTCCTTGTGTGTATATCTGAAGATTGTTGTGTTGTAGTGTTGTTATTCTATGTTAAGTACACTGAGAGAGCCACGAAACCGGAGTCACATTCCATGTAGTGCAAACCTACACGGCCAGTAAACATGACTCTGGTGTGTTGTGCTACGCAGCCGTCAGTGCAGTACAGCTGTTAACTCCTCACACTATAAGCGTTACTGTAGTACCAATGACTTGAGAATCGTAAGGAGTCGTTTCTGATGTACCGATCACTTTGCCGTCATCCGAGGTGACAGTAATGCCAACGGGGGCGTGGATCAACACGTCCTTCCCCTTCTGTCCTTTTATAGCCCGGATGCTGCACACAAATAAAAATCCACAAGGCTTTTCAGACACACAACAACAGCGCTGCCTTCTTGTTCCATTCACACAGAAAATGTAAGTAGACATTTTAAGATCTATTACATGAGGGCCACAGCAAAACAATCTATGAACTCATATCACCACTGGTGGACTACCGATAATTTACCAAATGACCTTATTTCACAGGACTGACTCTGGAGCCACAACACCAGCCATTCTTCCATCCAACTGCTGGTCTATCATAAGCCAGCTTTTGATGTGTTAAAACAGAAGTCTGACGTGTATGCCTCTTTTTGCTGGTTTTACACAAATTATTATCACCCTAATTATTAAAAACAGAGGAAATGGGTATATAAACATTACTTTCTATTGGAGAAAAATCCACCCATCCATCCATTATCCACCCATCCATCCATTATCCATCCATTATCCACCCATCCATCCGTTATCCGAACTGCTTATCCTGCTCTCGGGGTTGCGGGGATGCTGGAGCCTATCCCAGCAGCCACTGGGCAGCAGGCGGGGAGACACCCTGGACAGGCCGCCAGACCATCACACAGGGCCGATACACGTACACACACACACACACACACATTCACACCTAGGGAAAATTTAGTATGGCCGATTCACCTGACCTACATGTCTTTGGACTGTGGGAGGAAACTGGAGCACCCGGAGGAAACCCACGCAGACACGGGGAGAACATACAAACTCCACACAGAGGACGACCCGGGACGACCCCCAAGGTTGGACTACCCCGGGGCTCGAACCCAGGATAAAATTTCAGTTTCCATAGCTCTTTATAATTTCATCTTCTTATGAACGTAAGAACTATTTCAGCTCAAGTGTGTAAAATCTTTTTTCCTAAAATTAGGATTTATTTGTTTTTGGGCCTTTGATTTCATCTCATCTTATTTGGGGCTTCAACATGCAGACATAAACAAGCTCCATAAAGCCATTAAAGGTACACTCGAGCTCCAGGTTAAGAAACTGACCTGCTGTTGTCTCCCACGCCGGCTACAAAGCGTTTCTGGGGGTGTCTGTCATGGAATCTCTTCATAGTCTCACTCTTCTTTGCCGCCACCCAAACATCACCTCCGCGACCCCCCTCTCCCCCAACACGGGGTAAACCCATACCCCCACTACCACCACGGACATAAAGGCGGAGGTTGTCCACAAAATTTCCGTACTGCAGAAAGGAAGAGAAAAAAAAATCACATTAGACAGTGACAGGAATCACTCTCACACTTTGCCAAAGTAAGGGGATTATTATTATTATAATTATTGTTATCGTTATTTAGTCATTATGATCATGATAATCTCAAACCATTTTACTCCTAATATGCTGGTTGCAGTTTGTAATAAGTGAAATATGCTCCTCTAACCGTATACCTATTGAACATATAAGCCCATGCATCTGTCGAAGACCTCCTTCATAGAAACAATTCAAGCACTGGAGGTGCATGCTTGCATACAGCCGTGTGAAAAACAAGTGCTGAGTGTTAGGAGGAGCTGCTCGGTAATTATTACCCGGTGAGAAGTTTCATGACGAGAAATAGTCCTCCTGCCTTTTCTATGTTGTGAAAATATGCATAAAAAACAGGGGTTTCCTGGTATCATCGTTATAGCGATTTTAGCTTGATTTTGTTTCCCCACTCTGCTTTCACAATCTACCTTTCGCTTGGTTTCTGATCCAGCCAATCATCTCATTCTTATTGGTTGGTGGTATTTGAAGACACTGATGTGCTGTGCACGTCAGGAAAAGCTGAAATTGTTTCAACTTTGGAAGGACATGGAAGACTCACGGTGCTAGGATCTAAAGAGGTCAGGTCCTTGCATTGGGTCGAGAGCATTAAAGTGTGACCTTTCCATAGAAAACAATATA